>NW_027369328.1:0-43447 GCF_046119375.1 Phyllobates terribilis
TCTCCACATTGCAAGGTGCAATTCTGAAATTTTTTGCTTTTTCCTGTTAAACCTAGCATGATAAAGAAGATTCAAAGAGAGTGAGATGCCAGCTCCTTTCATTCAGTCAGTAGCTTCAAACATTTCTGGTATATGAAGAACATGTTTTTCAATGGCAAAAATCAATGAATATTGTAAATGCAAAACAGTAATATCTCCACATTGCAAGGTGCAATTCTGAAATTTTTTGCTTTTTCCTGCTAATCCTAGCATGATAAAGAAGATTCAAAGAGAGTGAGATGCCAGCTCCTTTCATTCAGTCAGTAGCTTCAAACATTTCTGGTATATGAAAAACGTTTTTCAATGGCAAAAATCAATGAATATTGTAAATGCACAAACAGTAATATCTCCACATTGCACGGTGCAATTCTGAAATTTTTAGCTTTTTCCTGTTAATCCTAGCATGATAAAGAAGATTCAAAGAGAGTGAGATGCCAGCTCCTTTCATTCAGTCAGTAGCTTCAAACATTTCTGGTATATGAAAAACATGTTTTTCAATGGCAAAAATCAATGAATATTGTAAATGCACAAACAGTAATATCTCCACATTGCAAGGTGCAATTCTGAAATTTTTTGCTTTTTCCTGTTAATCCTAGCATGATAAAGAAGATTCAAAGAGAGTGAGATGCCAGCTCCTTTCATTCAGTCAGTAGCTTCAAACATTTCTGGTATATGAAAAACATGTTTTTCAATGGCAAAAATCAATGAATATTGTAAATGCACAAACAGTAATATCTCCACATTGCAAGGTGCAATTCTGAAATTTTTTGCTTTTTCCTGTTAATCCTAGCATGATAAAGAAGATTCAAAGAGAGTGAGATGCCAGCTCCTTTCATTCAGTCAGTAGCTTCAAACATTTCTGGTATATGAAAAACATGTTTTTCAATGGCAAAAATCAATGAATATTGTAAATGCACAAACAGTAATATCTCCACATTGCACGGTGCAATTCTGAAATTTTTAGCTTTTTCCTGTTAATCCTAGCATGATAAAGATTCAAAGAGAGTGAGATGCCAGCTCCTTTCATTCAGTCAGTAGCTTCAAACATTTCTGGTATATGAAAAACATGTTTTTCAATGGCAAAAATCAATGAATATTGTAAATGCACAAACAGTAATATCTCCACATTGCAAGGTGCAATTCTGAAATTTTTTGCTTTTTCCTGCTAATCCTAGCATGATAAAGAAGATTCAAAGAGAGTGAGATGCCAGCTCCTTTCATTCAGTCAGTAGCTTCAAACATTTCTGGTATATGAAAAACATGTTTTTCAATGGCAAAAATCAATGAATATTGTAAATGCACAAACAGTAATATCTCCACATTGCACGGTGCAATTCTGAAATTTTTAGCTTTTTCCTGTTAATCCTAGCATGATAAAGAAGATTCAAAGAGAGTGAGATGCCAGCTCCTTTCATTCAGTCAGTAGCTTCAAACATTTCTGGTATATGAAAAACATGTTTTTCAATGGCAAAAATCAATGAATATTGTAAATGCACAAACAGTAATATCTCCACATTGCAAGGTGCAATTCTGAAATTCTTTGCTTTTTCCTGTTAATCCTAGCATGATAAAGAAGATTCAAAGAGAGTGAGATGCCAGCTCCTTTCATTCAGTCAGTAGCTTCAAACATTTCTGGTATATGAAAAACATGTTTTTCAATGGCAAAAATCAATGAATATTGTAAATGCACAAACAGTAATATCTCCACATTGCAAGGTGCAATTCTGAAATTTTTTGCTTTTTCCTGCTAATCCTAGCATGATAAAGAAGATTCAAAGAGAGTGAGATGCCAGCTCCTTTCATTCAGTCAGTAGCTTCAAACATTTCTGGTATATGAAAAACATGTTTTTCAATGGCAAAAATCAATGAATATTGTAAATGCACAAACAGTAATATCTCCACATTGCACGGTGCAATTCTGAAATTTTTAGCTTTTTCCTGTTAATCCTAGCATGATAAAGAAGATTCAAAGAGAGTGAGATGCCAGCTCCTTTCATTCAGTCAGTAGCTTCAAACATTTCTGGTATATGAAAAACATGTTTTTCAATGGCAAAAATCAATGAATATTGTAAATGCACAAACAGTAATATCTCCACATTGCAAGGTGCAATTCTGAAATTTTTTGCTTTTTCCTGCTAATCCTAGCATGATAAAGAAGATTCAAAGAGAGTGAGATGCCAGCTCCTTTCATTCAGTCAGTAGCTTCAAACATTTCTGGTATATGAAAAACATGTTTTTCAATGGCAAAAATCAATGAATATTGTAAATGCACAAACAGTAATATCTCCACATTGCACAGTGCAATTCTGAAATTTTTAGCTTTTTCCTGTTAATCCTAGCATGATAAAGAAGATTCAAAGAGAGTGAGATGCCAGCTCCTTTCATTGTCAGTAGCTTCAAACATTTCTGGTATATGAAAAACATGTTTTTCAATGGCAAAAATCAATGAATATTGTAAATGCACAAACAGTAATATCTCCACATTGCAAGGTGCAATTCTGAAATTTTTTGCTTTCTCCTGTTAATCCTAGCATGATAAAGAAGATTCAAAGAGAGTGAGATGCCAGCTCCTTTCATTCAGTCAGTAGCTTCAAACATTTCTGGTATATGAAAAACATGTTTTTCAATGGCAAAAATCAATGAATATTGTAAATGCACAAACAGTAATATCTCCACATTGCACGGTGCAATTCTGAAATTTTTAGCTTTTTCCTGTTAATCCTAGCATGATAAAGAAGATTCAAAGAGAGTGAGATGCCAGCTCCTTTCATTCAGTCAGTAGCTTCAAACATTTCTGGTATATGAAAAACATGTTTTTCAATGGCAAAAATCAATGAATATTGTAAATGCACAAACAGTAATATCTCCACATTGCACGGTGCAATTCTGAAATTTTTTGCTTTTTCCTGTTAATCCTAGCATGATAAAGAAGATTCAAAGAGAGTGAGATGCCAGCTCCTTTCATTCAGTCAGTAGCTTCAAACATTTCTGGTATATGAAAAACATGTTTTTCAATGGCAAAAATCAATGAATATTGTAAATGCACAAACAGTAATATCTCCACATTGCAAGGTGCAATTCTGAAATTTTTTGCTTTTCCTGCTAATCCTAGCATGATAAAGAAGATTCAAAGAGAGTGAGATGCCAGCTCCTTTCATTCAGTCAGTAGCTTCAAACATTTCTGGTATATGAAAAACATGTTTTTCAATGGCAAAAATCAATGAATATTGTAAATGCACAAACAGTAATATCTCCACATTGCACGGTGCAATTCTGAAATTTTTAGCTTTTTCCTGTTAATCCTAGCATGATAAAGATTCAAAAAGAGTGAGATGCCAGCTCCTTTCATTCAGTCAGTAGCTTCAAACATTTCTGGTATATGAAAAACATGTTTTTCAATGGCAAAAATCAATGAATATTGTAAATGCACAAACAGTAATATCTCCACATTGCAAGGTGCAATTCTGAAATTTTTTGCTTTTTCCTGCTAATCCTAGCATGATAAAGAAGATTCAAAGAGAGTGAGATGCCAGCTCCTTTCATTCAGTCAGTAGCTTCAAACATTTCTGGTATATGAAAAACATGTTTTTCAATGGCAAAAATCAATGAATATTGTAAATGCACAAACAGTAATATCTCCACATTGCACGGTGCAATTCTGAAATTTTTTGCTTTTTCCTGTTAATCCTAGCATGATAAAGAAGATTCAAAGAGAGTGAGATGCCAGCTCCTTTCATTCAGTCAGTAGCTTCAAACATTTCTGGTATATGAAAAACATGTTTTTCAATGGCAAAAATCAATGAATATTGTAAATGCACAAACAGTAATATCTCCACATTGCAAGGTGCAATTCTGAAATTTTTGCTTTTTCCTGCTAATCCTAGCATGATAAAGAAGATTCAAAGAGAGTGAGATGCCAGCTCCTTTCATTCAGTCAGTAGCTTCAAACATTTCTGGTATATGAAAAACATGTTTTTCAATGGCAAAAATCAATGAATATTGTAAATGCACAAACAGTAATATCTCCACATTGCACGGTGCAATTCTGAAATTTTTAGCTTTTTCCTGTTAATCCTAGCATGATAAAGATTCAAAAAGAGTGAGATGCCAGCTCCTTTCATTCAGTCAGTAGCTTCAAACATTTCTGGTATATGAAAAACATGTTTTTCAATGGCAAAAATCAATGAATATTGTAAATGCACAAACAGTAATATCTCCACATTGCAAGGTGCAATTCTGAAATTTTTTGCTTTTTCCTGCTAATCCTAGCATGATAAAGAAGATTCAAAGAGAGTGAGATGCCAGCTCCTTTCATTCAGTCAGTAGCTTCAAACATTTCTGGTATATGAAAAACATGTTTTTCAATGGCAAAAATCAATGAATATTGTAAATGCACAAACAGTAATATCTCCACATTGCAAGGTGCAATTCTGAAATTTTTTGCTTTTTCCTGTTAATCCTAGCATGATAAAGAAGATTCAAAGAGAGTGAGATGCCAGCTCCTTTCATTCAGTCAGTAGCTTCAAACATTTCTGGTATATGAAAAACATGTTTTTCAATGGCAAAAATCAATGAATATTGTAAATGCACAAACAGTAATATCTCCACATTGCAAGGTGCAATTCTGAAATTTTTTGCTTTTTCCTGCTAATCCTAGCATGATAAAGAAGATTCAAAGAGAGTGAGATGCCAGCTCCTTTCATTCAGTCAGTAGCTTCAAACATTTCTGGTATATGAAAAACATGTTTTTCAATGGCAAAAATCAATGAATATTGTAAATGCACAAACAGTAATATCTCCACATTGCACGGTGCAATTCTGAAATTTTTAGCTTTTTCCTGTTAATCCTAGCATGATAAAGAAGATTCAAAGAGAGTGAGATGCCAGCTCCTTTCATTCAGTCAGTAGCTTCAAACATTTCTGGTATATGAAAAACATGTTTTTCAATGGCAAAAATCAATGAATATTGTAAATGCACAAACAGTAATATCTCCACATTGCAAGGTGCAATTCTGAAATTCTTTGCTTTTTCCTGTTAATCCTAGCATGATAAAGAAGATTCAAAGAGAGTGAGATGCCAGCTCCTTTCATTCAGTCAGTAGCTTCAAACATTTCTGGTATATGAAAAACATGTTTTTCAATGGCAAAAATCAATGAATATTGTAAATGCACAAACAGTAATATCTCCACATTGCAAGGTGCAATTCTGAAATTTTTTGCTTTTTCCTGTTAATCCTAGCATGATAAAGAAGATTCAAAGAGAGTGAGATGCCAGCTCCTTTCATTCAGTCAGTAGCTTCAAACATTTCTGGTATATGAAAAACATGTTTTTCAATGGCAAAAATCAATGAATATTGTAAATGCACAAACAGTAATATCTCCACATTGCACGGTGCAATTCTGAAATTTTTAGCTTTTTCCTGTTAATCCTAGCATGATAAAGAAGATTCAAAGAGAGTGAGATGCCAGCTCCTTTCATTCAGTCAGTAGCTTCAAACATTTCTGGTATATGAAAAACATGTTTTTCAATGGCAAAAATCAATGAATATTGTAAATGCACAAACAGTAATATCTCCACATTGCAAGGTGCAATTCTGAAATTTTTTGCTTTTTCCTGCTAATCCTAGCATGATAAAGAAGATTCAAAGAGAGTGAGATGCCAGCTCCTTTCATTCAGTCAGTAGCTTCAAACATTTCTGGTATATGAAAAACATGTTTTTCAATGGCAAAAATCAATGAATATTGTAAATGCACAAACAGTAATATCTCCACATTGCACGGTGCAATTCTGAAATTTTTAGCTTTTTCCTGTTAATCCTAGCATGATAAAGAAGATTCAAAGAGAGTGAGATGCCAGCTCCTTTCATTCAGTCAGTAGCTTCAAACATTTCTGGTATATGAAAAACATGTTTTTCAATGGCAAAAATCAATGAATATTGTAAATGCACAAACAGTAATATCTCCACATTGCAAGGTGCAATTCTGAAATTTTTTGCTTTTTCCTGCTAATCCTAGCATGATAAAGAAGATTCAAAGAGAGTGAGATGCCAGCTCCTTTCATTCAGTCAGTAGCTTCAAACATTTCTGGTATATGAAAAACATGTTTTTCAATGGCAAAAATCAATGAATATTGTAAATGCACAAACAGTAATATCTCCACATTGCAAGGTGCAATTCTGAAATTTTTTGCTTTTTCCTGTTAAACCTAGCATGATAAAGAAGATTCAAAGAGAGTGAGATGCCAGCTCCTTTCATTCAGTCAGTAGCTTCAAACATTTCTGGTATATGAAGAACATGTTTTTCAATGGCAAAAATCAATGAATATTGTAAATGCAAAACAGTAATATCTCCACATTGCAAGGTGCAATTCTGAAATTTTTTGCTTTTTCCTGCTAATCCTAGCATGATAAAGAAGATTCAAAGAGAGTGAGATGCCAGCTCCTTTCATTCAGTCAGTAGCTTCAAACATTTCTGGTATATGAAAAACGTTTTTCAATGGCAAAAATCAATGAATATTGTAAATGCACAAACAGTAATATCTCCACATTGCACGGTGCAATTCTGAAATTTTTAGCTTTTTCCTGTTAATCCTAGCATGATAAAGAAGATTCAAAGAGAGTGAGATGCCAGCTCCTTTCATTCAGTCAGTAGCTTCAAACATTTCTGGTATATGAAAAACATGTTTTTCAATGGCAAAAATCAATGAATATTGTAAATGCACAAACAGTAATATCTCCACATTGCAAGGTGCAATTCTGAAATTTTTTGCTTTTTCCTGTTAATCCTAGCATGATAAAGAAGATTCAAAGAGAGTGAGATGCCAGCTCCTTTCATTCAGTCAGTAGCTTCAAACATTTCTGGTATATGAAAAACATGTTTTTCAATGGCAAAAATCAATGAATATTGTAAATGCACAAACAGTAATATCTCCACATTGCAAGGTGCAATTCTGAAATTTTTTGCTTTTTCCTGTTAATCCTAGCATGATAAAGAAGATTCAAAGAGAGTGAGATGCCAGCTCCTTTCATTCAGTCAGTAGCTTCAAACATTTCTGGTATATGAAAAACATGTTTTTCAATGGCAAAAATCAATGAATATTGTAAATGCACAAACAGTAATATCTCCACATTGCACGGTGCAATTCTGAAATTTTTAGCTTTTTCCTGTTAATCCTAGCATGATAAAGAAGATTCAAAGAGAGTGAGATGCCAGCTCCTTTCATTCAGTCAGTAGCTTCAAACATTTCTGGTATATGAAAAACATGTTTTTCAATGGCAAAAATCAATGAATATTGTAAATGCACAAACAGTAATATCTCCACATTGCAAGGTGCAATTCTGAAATTTTTTGCTTTTTCCTGCTAATCCTAGCATGATAAAGAAGATTCAAAGAGAGTGAGATGCCAGCTCCTTTCATTCAGTCAGTAGCTTCAAACATTTCTGGTATATGAAAAACATGTTTTTCAATGGCAAAAATCAATGAATATTGTAAATGCACAAACAGTAATATCTCCACATTGCACGGTGCAATTCTGAAATTTTTAGCTTTTTCCTGTTAATCCTAGCATGATAAAGAAGATTCAAAGAGAGTGAGATGCCAGCTCCTTTCATTCAGTCAGTAGCTTCAAACATTTCTGGTATATGAAAAACATGTTTTTCAATGGCAAAAATCAATGAATATTGTAAATGCACAAACAGTAATATCTCCACATTGCAAGGTGCAATTCTGAAATTTTTTGCTTTTTCCTGCTAATCCTAGCATGATAAAGAAGATTCAAAGAGAGTGAGATGCCAGCTCCTTTCATTCAGTCAGTAGCTTCAAACATTTCTGGTATATGAAAAACATGTTTTTCAATGGCAAAAATCAATGAATATTGTAAATGCACAAACAGTAATATCTCCACATTGCAAGGTGCAATTCTGAAATTTTTTGCTTTTTCCTGTTAATCCTAGCATGATAAAGAAGATTCAAAGAGAGTGAGATGCCAGCTCCTTTCATTCAGTCAGTAGCTTCAAACATTTCTGGTATATGAAAAACATGTTTTTCAATGGCAAAAATCAATGAATATTGTAAATGCACAAACAGTAATATCTCCACATTGCAAGGTGCAATTCTGAAATTTTTTGCTTTTTCCTGCTAATCCTAGCATGATAAAGATTCAAAGAGAGTGAGATGCCAGCTCCTTTCATTCAGTCAGTAGCTTCAAACATTTCTGGTATATGAAAAACATGTTTTTCAATGGCAAAAATCAATGAATATTGTAAATGCACAAACAGTAATATCTCCACATTGCACGGTGCAATTCTGAAATTTTTAGCTTTTTCCTGTTAATCCTAGCATGATAAAGAAGATTCAAAGAGAGTGAGATGCCAGCTCCTTTCATTCAGTCAGTAGCTTCAAACATTTCTGGTATATGAAAAACATGTTTTTCAATGGCAAAAATCAATGAATATTGTAAATGCACAAACAGTAATATCTCCACATTGCAAGGTGCAATTCTGAAATTTTTTGCTTTTTCCTGTTAATCCTAGCATGATAAAGAAGATTCAAAGAGAGTGAGATGCCAGCTCCTTTCATTCAGTCAGTAGCTTCAAACATTTCTGGTATATGAAAAACATGTTTTTCAATGGCAAAAATCAATGAATATTGTAAATGCACAAACAGTAATATCTCCACATTGCAAGGTGCAATTCTGAAATTTTTTGCTTTTTCCTGCTAATCCTAGCATGATAAAGAAGATTCAAAGAGAGTGAGATGCCAGCTCCTTTCATTCAGTCAGTAGCTTCAAACATTTCTGGTATATGAAAAACATGTTTTTCAATGGCAAAAATCAATGAATATTGTAAATGCACAAACAGTAATATCTCCACATTGCACGGTGCAATTCTGAAATTTTTAGCTTTTTCCTGTTAATCCTAGCATGATAAAGAAGATTCAGAGAGTGAGATGCCAGCTCCTTTCATTCAGTCAGTAGCTTCAAACATTTCTGGTATATGAAAAACATGTTTTTCAATGGCAAAAATCAATGAATATTGTAAATGCACAAACAGTAATATCTCCACATTGCAAGGTGCAATTCTGAAATTTTTTGCTTTTTCCTGCTAATCCTAGCATGATAAAGAAGATTCAAAGAGAGTGAGATGCCAGCTCCTTTCATTCAGTCAGTAGCTTCAAACATTTCTGGTATATGAAAAACATGTTTTTCAATGGCAAAAATCAATGAATATTGTAAATGCACAAACAGTAATATCTCCACATTGCACGGTGCAATTCTGAAATTTTTAGCTTTTTCCTGTTAATCCTAGCATGATAAAGAAGATTCAAAGAGAGTGAGATGCCAGCTCCTTTCATTCAGTCAGTAGCTTCAAACATTTCTGGTATATGAAAAACATGTTTTTCAATGGCAAAAATCAATGAATATTGTAAATGCACAAACAGTAATATCTCCACATTGCAAGGTGCAATTCTGAAATTCTTTGCTTTTTCCTGTTAATCCTAGCATGATAAAGAAGATTCAAAGAGAGTGAGATGCCAGCTCCTTTCATTCAGTCAGTAGCTTCAAACATTTCTGGTATATGAAAAACATGTTTTTCAATGGCAAAAATCAATGAATATTGTAAATGCACAAACAGTAATATCTCCACATTGCAAGGTGCAATTCTGAAATTTTTTGCTTTTTCCTGTTAATCCTAGCATGATAAAGAAGATTCAAAGAGAGTGAGATGCCAGCTCCTTTCATTCAGTCAGTAGCTTCAAACATTTCTGGTATATGAAAAACATGTTTTTCAATGGCAAAAATCAATGAATATTGTAAATGCACAAACAGTAATATCTCCACATTGCAAGGTGCAATTCTGAAATTTTTTGCTTTTTCCTGCTAATCCTAGCATGATAAAGAAGATTCAAAGAGAGTGAGATGCCAGCTCCTTTCATTCAGTCAGTAGCTTCAAACATTTCTGGTATATGAAAAACATGTTTTTCAATGGCAAAAATCAATGAATATTGTAAATGCACAAACAGTAATATCTCCACATTGCACGGTGCAATTCTGAAATTTTTAGCTTTTTCCTGTTAATCCTAGCATGATAAAGAAGATTCAAAGAGAGTGAGATGCCAGCTCCTTTCATTCAGTCAGTAGCTTCAAACATTTCTGGTATATGAAAAACATGTTTTTCAATGGCAAAAATCAATGAATATTGTAAATGCACAAACAGTAATATCTCCACATTGCAAGGTGCAATTCTGAAATTTTTTGCTTTTTCCTGCTAATCCTAGCATGATAAAGAAGATTCAAAGAGAGTGAGATGCCAGCTCCTTTCATTCAGTCAGTAGCTTCAAACATTTCTGGTATATGAAAAACATGTTTTTCAATGGCAAAAATCAATGAATATTGTAAATGCACAAACAGTAATATCTCCACATTGCACGGTGCAATTCTGAAATTTTTAGCTTTTTCCTGTTAATCCTAGCATGATAAAGAAGATTCAAAGAGAGTGAGATGCCAGCTCCTTTCATTCAGTCAGTAGCTTCAAACATTTCTGGTATATGAAAAACATGTTTTTCAATGGCAAAAATCAATGAATATTGTAAATGCACAAACAGTAATATCTCCACATTGCAAGGTGCAATTCTGAAATTCTTTGCTTTTTCCTGTTAATCCTAGCATGATAAAGAAGATTCAAAGAGAGTGAGATGCCAGCTCCTTTCATTCAGTCAGTAGCTTCAAACATTTCTGGTATATGAAAAACATGTTTTTCAATGGCAAAAATCAATGAATATTGTAAATGCACAAACAGTAATATCTCCACATTGCAAGGTGCAATTCTGAAATTTTTTGCTTTTTCCTGTTAATCCTAGCATGATAAAGAAGATTCAAAGAGAGTGAGATGCCAGCTCCTTTCATTCAGTCAGTAGCTTCAAACATTTCTGGTATATGAAAAACATGTTTTTCAATGGCAAAAATCAATGAATATTGTAAATGCACAAACAGTAATATCTCCACATTGCACGGTGCAATTCTGAAATTTTTAGCTTTTTCCTGTTAATCCTAGCATGATAAAGAAGATTCAAAGAGAGTGAGATGCCAGCTCCTTTCATTCAGTCAGTAGCTTCAAACATTTCTGGTATATGAAAAACATGTTTTTCAATGGCAAAAATCAATGAATATTGTAAATGCACAAACAGTAATATCTCCACATTGCAAGGTGCAATTCTGAAATTTTTTGCTTTTTCCTGCTAATCCTAGCATGATAAAGAAGATTCAAAGAGAGTGAGATGCCAGCTCCTTTCATTCAGTCAGTAGCTTCAAACATTTCTGGTATATGAAAAACATGTTTTTCAATGGCAAAAATCAATGAATATTGTAAATGCACAAACAGTAATATCTCCACATTGCACGGTGCAATTCTGAAATTTTTAGCTTTTTCCTGTTAATCCTAGCATGATAAAGAAGATTCAAAGAGAGTGAGATGCCAGCTCCTTTCATTCAGTCAGTAGCTTCAAACATTTCTGGTATATGAAAAACATGTTTTTCAATGGCAAAAATCAATGAATATTGTAAATGCACAAACAGTAATATCTCCACATTGCAAGGTGCAATTCTGAAATTCTTTGCTTTTTCCTGTTAATCCTAGCATGATAAAGAAGATTCAAAGAGAGTGAGATGCCAGCTCCTTTCATTCAGTCAGTAGCTTCAAACATTTCTGGTATATGAAAAACATGTTTTTCAATGGCAAAAATCAATGAATATTGTAAATGCACAAACAGTAATATCTCCACATTGCAAGGTGCAATTCTGAAATTTTTTGCTTTTTCCTGCTAATCCTAGCATGATAAAGAAGATTCAAAGAGAGTGAGATGCCAGCTCCTTTCATTCAGTCAGTAGCTTCAAACATTTCTGGTATATGAAAAACATGTTTTTCAATGGCAAAAATCAATGAATATTGTAAATGCACAAACAGTAATATCTCCACATTGCACGGTGCAATTCTGAAATTTTTAGCTTTTTCCTGTTAATCCTAGCATGATAAAGAAGATTCAAAGAGATTGAGATGCCAGCTCCTTTCATTCAGTCAGTAGCTTCAAACATTTCTGGTATATGAAAAACATGTTTTTCAATGGCAAAAATCAATGAATATTGTAAATGCACAAACAGTAATATCTCCACATTGCAAGGTGCAATTCTGAAATTTTTTGCTTTTTCCTGCTAATCCTAGCATGATAAAGAAGATTCAAAGAGAGTGAGATGCCAGCTCCTTTCATTCAGTCAGTAGCTTCAAACATTTCTGGTATATGAAAAACATGTTTTTCAATGGCAAAAATCAATGAATATTGTAAATGCACAAACAGTAATATCTCCACATTGCACAGTGCAATTCTGAAATTTTTAGCTTTTTCCTGTTAATCCTAGCATGATAAAGAAGATTCAAAGAGAGTGAGATGCCAGCTCCTTTCATTGTCAGTAGCTTCAAACATTTCTGGTATATGAAAAACATGTTTTTCAATGGCAAAAATCAATGAATATTGTAAATGCACAAACAGTAATATCTCCACATTGCACGGTGCAATTCTGAAATTTTTAGCTTTTTCCTGTTAATCCTAGCATGATAAAGAAGATTCAAAGAGAGTGAGATGCCAGCTCCTTTCATTCAGTCAGTAGCTTCAAACATTTCTGGTATATGAAAAACATGTTTTTCAATGGCAAAAATCAATGAATATTGTAAATGCACAAACAGTAATATCTCCACATTGCACGGTGCAATTCTGAAATTTTTTGCTTTTTCCTGTTAATCCTAGCATGATAAAGAAGATTCAAAGAGAGTGAGATGCCAGCTCCTTTCATTCAGTCAGTAGCTTCAAACATTTCTGGTATATGAAAAACATGTTTTTCAATGGCAAAAATCAATGAATATTGTAAATGCACAAACAGTAATATCTCCACATTGCAAGGTGCAATTCTGAAATTTTTTGCTTTTTCCTGCTAATCCTAGCATGATAAAGAAGATTCAAAGAGAGTGAGATGCCAGCTCCTTTCATTCAGTCAGTAGCTTCAAACATTTCTGGTATATGAAAAACATGTTTTTCAATGGCAAAAATCAATGAATATTGTAAATGCACAAACAGTAATATCTCCACATTGCACGGTGCAATTCTGAAATTTTTTGCTTTTTCCTGTTAATCCTAGCATGATAAAGAAGATTCAAAGAGAGTGAGATGCCAGCTCCTTTCATTCAGTCAGTAGCTTCAAACATTTCTGGTATATGAAAAACATGTTTTTCAATGTCAAAAATCAATGAATATTGTAAATGCACAAACAGTAATATCTCCACATTGCAAGGTGCAATTCTGAAATTTTTTGCTTTTTCCTGCTAATCCTAGCATGATAAAGAAGATTCAAAGAGAGTGAGATGCCAGCTCCTTTCATTCAGTCAGTAGCTTCAAACATTTCTGGTATATGAAAAACATGTTTTTCAATGGCAAAAATCAATGAATATTGTAAATGCACAAACAGTAATATCTCCACATTGCACGGTGCAATTCTGAAATTTTTAGCTTTTTCCTGTTAATCCTAGCATGATAAAGAAGATTCAAAAGAGAGTGAGATGCCAGCTCCTTTCATTCAGTCAGTAGCTTCAAACATTTCTGGTATATGAAAAACATGTTTTTCAATGGCAAAAATCAATGAATATTGTAAATGCACAAACAGTAATATCTCCACATTGCAAGGTGCAATTCTGAAATTTTTTGCTTTTTCCTGCTAATCCTAGCATGATAAAGAAGATTCAAAGAGAGTGAGATGCCAGCTCCTTTCATTCAGTCAGTAGCTTCAAACATTTCTGGTATATGAAAAACATGTTTTTCAATGGCAAAAATCAATGAATATTGTAAATGCACAAACAGTAATATCTCCACATTGCACGGTGCAATTCTGAAATTTTTTGCTTTTTCCTGTTAATCCTAGCATGATAAAGAAGATTCAAAGAGAGTGAGATGCCAGCTCCTTTCATTCAGTCAGTAGCTTCAAACATTTCTGGTATATGAAAAACATGTTTTTCAATGGCAAAAATCAATGAATATTGTAAATGCACAAACAGTAATATCTCCACATTGCAAGGTGCAATTCTGAAATTTTTTGCTTTTTCCTGCTAATCCTAGCATGATAAAGAAGATTCAAAGAGAGTGAGATGCCAGCTCCTTTCATTCAGTCAGTAGCTTCAAACATTTCTGGTATATGAAAAACATGTTTTTCAATGGCAAAAATCAATGAATATTGTAAATGCACAAACAGTAATATCTCCACATTGCACGGTGCAATTCTGAAATTTTTAGCTTTTTCCTGTTAATCCTAGCATGATAAAGATTCAAAAAGAGTGAGATGCCAGCTCCTTTCATTGTCAGTAGCTTCAAACATTTCTGGTATATGAAAAACATGTTTTTCAATGGCAAAAATCAATGAATATTGTAAATGCACAAACAGTAATATCTCCACATTGCAAGGTGCAATTCTGAAATTTTTTGCTTTTTCCTGCTAATCCTAGCATGATAAAGAAGATTCAAAGAGAGTGAGATGCCAGCTCCTTTCATTCAGTCAGTAGCTTCAAACATTTCTGGTATATGAAAAACATGTTTTTCAATGGCAAAAATCAATGAATATTGTAAATGCACAAACAGTAATATCTCCACATTGCAAGGTGCAATTCTGAAATTTTTTGCTTTTTCCTGTTAATCCTAGCATGATAAAGAAGATTCAAAGAGAGTGAGATGCCAGCTCCTTTCATTCAGTCAGTAGCTTCAAACATTTCTGGTATATGAAAAACATGTTTTTCAATGGCAAAAATCAATGAATATTGTAAATGCACAAACAGTAATATCTCCACATTGCAAGGTGTTCTGAAATTTTTTGCTTTTTTTCCTGGCTAATCCTAGCATGATAAAGAAGATTCAAAGAGAGTGAGATGCCAGCTCCTTTCATTCAGTCAGTAGCTTCAAACATTTCTGGTATATGAAAAACATGTTTTTCAATGGCAAAAATCAATGAATATTGTAAATGCACAAACAGTAATATCTCCACATTGCACGGTGCAATTCTGAAATTTTTAGCTTTTTCCTGTTAATCCTAGCATGATAAAGAAGATTCAAAGAGAGTGAGATGCCAGCTCCTTTCATTCAGTCAGTAGCTTCAAACATTTCTGGTATATGAAAAACATGTTTTTCAATGGCAAAAATCAATGAATATTGTAAATGCACAAACAGTAATATCTCCACATTGCAAGGTGCAATTCTGAAATTCTTTGCTTTTTCCTGTTAATCCTAGCATGATAAAGAAGATTCAAAGAGAGTGAGATGCCAGCTCCTTTCATTCAGTCAGTAGCTTCAAACATTTCTGGTATATGAAAAACATGTTTTTCAATGGCAAAAATCAATGAATATTGTAAATGCACAAACAGTAATATCTCCACATTGCAAGGTGCAATTCTGAAATTTTTTGCTTTTTCCTGTTAATCCTAGCATGATAAAGAAGATTCAAAGAGAGTGAGATGCCAGCTCCTTTCATTCAGTCAGTAGCTTCAAACATTTCTGGTATATGAAAAACATGTTTTTCAATGGCAAAAATCAATGAATATTGTAAATGCACAAACAGTAATATCTCCACATTGCACGGTGCAATTCTGAAATTTTTAGCTTTTTCCTGTTAATCCTAGCATGATAAAGAAGATTCAAAGAGAGTGAGATGCCAGCTCCTTTCATTCAGTCAGTAGCTTCAAACATTTCTGGTATATGAAAAACATGTTTTTCAATGGCAAAAATCAATGAATATTGTAAATGCACAAACAGTAATATCTCCACATTGCAAGGTGCAATTCTGAAATTTTTTGCTTTTTCCTGCTAATCCTAGCATGATAAAGAAGATTCAAAGAGAGTGAGATGCCAGCTCCTTTCATTCAGTCAGTAGCTTCAAACATTTCTGGTATATGAAAAACATGTTTTTCAATGGCAAAAATCAATGAATATTGTAAATGCACAAACAGTAATATCTCCACATTGCACGGTGCAATTCTGAAATTTTTAGCTTTTTCCTGTTAATCCTAGCATGATAAAGAAGATTCAAAGAGAGTGAGATGCCAGCTCCTTTCATTCAGTCAGTAGCTTCAAACATTTCTGGTATATGAAAAACATGTTTTTCAATGGCAAAAATCAATGAATATTGTAAATGCACAAACAGTAATATCTCCACATTGCAAGGTGCAATTCTGAAATTTTTTGCTTTTTCCTGCTAATCCTAGCATGATAAAGAAGATTCAAAGAGAGTGAGATGCCAGCTCCTTTCATTCAGTCAGTAGCTTCAAACATTTCTGGTATATGAAAAACATGTTTTTCAATGGCAAAAATCAATGAATATTGTAAATGCACAAACAGTAATATCTCCACATTGCAAGGTGCAATTCTGAAATTTTTTGCTTTTTCCTGTTAAACCTAGCATGATAAAGAAGATTCAAAGAGAGTGAGATGCCAGCTCCTTTCATTCAGTCAGTAGCTTCAAACATTTCTGGTATATGAAAAACATGTTTTTCAATGGCAAAAATCAATGAATATTGTAAATGCAAAACAGTAATATCTCCACATTGCAAGGTGCAATTCTGAAATTTTTTGCTTTTTCCTGCTAATCCTAGCATGATAAAGAAGATTCAAAGAGAGTGAGATGCCAGCTCCTTTCATTCAGTCAGTAGCTTCAAACATTTCTGGTATATGAAAAACGTTTTTCAATGGCAAAAATCAATGAATATTGTAAATGCACAAACAGTAATATCTCCACATTGCAAGGTGCAATTCTGAAATTTTTTGCTTTTTCCTGCTAATCCTAGCATGATAAAGATTCAAAGAGAGTGAGATGCCAGCTCCTTTCATTCAGTCAGTAGCTTCAAACATTTCTGGTATATGAAAAACATGTTTTTCAATGGCAAAAATCAATGAATATTGTAAATGCACAAACAGTAATATCTCCACATTGCACGGTGCAATTCTGAAATTTTTAGCTTTTTCCTGTTAATCCTAGCATGATAAAGAAGATTCAAAGAGAGTGAGATGCCAGCTCCTTTCATTCAGTCAGTAGCTTCAAACATTTCTGGTATATGAAAAACATGTTTTTCAATGGCAAAAATCAATGAATATTGTAAATGCACAAACAGTAATATCTCCACATTGCAAGGTGCAATTCTGAAATTTTTTGCTTTTTCCTGTTAATCCTAGCATGATAAAGAAGATTCAAAGAGAGTGAGATGCCAGCTCCTTTCATTCAGTCAGTAGCTTCAAACATTTCTGGTATATGAAAAACATGTTTTTCAATGGCAAAAATCAATGAATATTGTAAATGCACAAACAGTAATATCTCCACATTGCAAGGTGCAATTCTGAAATTTTTTGCTTTTTCCTGCTAATCCTAGCATGATAAAGAAGATTCAAAGAGAGTGAGATGCCAGCTCCTTTCATTCAGTCAGTAGCTTCAAACATTTCTGGTATATGAAAAACATGTTTTTCAATGGCAAAAATCAATGAATATTGTAAATGCACAAACAGTAATATCTCCACATTGCACGGTGCAATTCTGAAATTTTTAGCTTTTTCCTGTTAATCCTAGCATGATAAAGAAGATTCAGAGAGTGAGATGCCAGCTCCTTTCATTCAGTCAGTAGCTTCAAACATTTCTGGTATATGAAAAACATGTTTTTCAATGGCAAAAATCAATGAATATTGTAAATGCACAAACAGTAATATCTCCACATTGCAAGGTGCAATTCTGAAATTTTTTGCTTTTTCCTGCTAATCCTAGCATGATAAAGAAGATTCAAAGAGAGTGAGATGCCAGCTCCTTTCATTCAGTCAGTAGCTTCAAACATTTCTGGTATATGAAAAACATGTTTTTCAATGGCAAAAATCAATGAATATTGTAAATGCACAAACAGTAATATCTCCACATTGCACGGTGCAATTCTGAAATTTTTAGCTTTTTCCTGTTAATCCTAGCATGATAAAGAAGATTCAAAGAGAGTGAGATGCCAGCTCCTTTCATTCAGTCAGTAGCTTCAAACATTTCTGGTATATGAAAAACATGTTTTTCAATGGCAAAAATCAATGAATATTGTAAATGCACAAACAGTAATATCTCCACATTGCAAGGTGCAATTCTGAAATTCTTTGCTTTTTCCTGTTAATCCTAGCATGATAAAGAAGATTCAAAGAGAGTGAGATGCCAGCTCCTTTCATTCAGTCAGTAGCTTCAAACATTTCTGGTATATGAAAAACATGTTTTTCAATGGCAAAAATCAATGAATATTGTAAATGCACAAACAGTAATATCTCCACATTGCAAGGTGCAATTCTGAAATTTTTTGCTTTTTCCTGTTAATCCTAGCATGATAAAGAAGATTCAAAGAGAGTGAGATGCCAGCTCCTTTCATTCAGTCAGTAGCTTCAAACATTTCTGGTATATGAAAAACATGTTTTTCAATGGCAAAAATCAATGAATATTGTAAATGCACAAACAGTAATATCTCCACATTGCAAGGTGCAATTCTGAAATTTTTTGCTTTTTCCTGCTAATCCTAGCATGATAAAGAAGATTCAAAGAGAGTGAGATGCCAGCTCCTTTCATTCAGTCAGTAGCTTCAAACATTTCTGGTATATGAAAAACATGTTTTTCAATGGCAAAAATCAATGAATATTGTAAATGCACAAACAGTAATATCTCCACATTGCACGGTGCAATTCTGAAATTTTTAGCTTTTTCCTGTTAATCCTAGCATGATAAAGAAGATTCAAAGAGAGTGAGATGCCAGCTCCTTTCATTCAGTCAGTAGCTTCAAACATTTCTGGTATATGAAAAACATGTTTTTCAATGGCAAAAATCAATGAATATTGTAAATGCACAAACAGTAATATCTCCACATTGCAAGGTGCAATTCTGAAATTTTTTGCTTTTTCCTGCTAATCCTAGCATGATAAAGAAGATTCAAAGAGAGTGAGATGCCAGCTCCTTTCATTCAGTCAGTAGCTTCAAACATTTCTGGTATATGAAAAACATGTTTTTCAATGGCAAAAATCAATGAATATTGTAAATGCACAAACAGTAATATCTCCACATTGCACGGTGCAATTCTGAAATTTTTAGCTTTTTCCTGTTAATCCTAGCATGATAAAGAAGATTCAAAGAGAGTGAGATGCCAGCTCCTTTCATTCAGTCAGTAGCTTCAAACATTTCTGGTATATGAAAAACGTTTTTCAATGGCAAAAATCAATGAATATTGTAAATGCACAAACAGTAATATCTCCACATTGCAAGGTGCAATTCTGAAATTCTTTGCTTTTTCCTGTTAATCCTAGCATGATAAAGAAGATTCAAAGAGAGTGAGATGCCAGCTCCTTTCATTCAGTCAGTAGCTTCAAACATTTCTGGTATATGAAAAACATGTTTTTCAATGGCAAAAATCAATGAATATTGTAAATGCACAAACAGTAATATCTCCACATTGCAAGGTGCAATTCTGAAATTTTTTGCTTTTTCCTGTTAATCCTAGCATGATAAAGAAGATTCAAAGAGAGTGAGATGCCAGCTCCTTTCATTCAGTCAGTAGCTTCAAACATTTCTGGTATATGAAAAACATGTTTTTCAATGGCAAAAATCAATGAATATTGTAAATGCACAAACAGTAATATCTCCACATTGCACGGTGCAATTCTGAAATTTTTAGCTTTTTCCTGTTAATCCTAGCATGATAAAGATTCAAAGAGAGTGAGATGCCAGCTCCTTTCATTCAGTCAGTAGCTTCAAACATTTCTGGTATATGAAAAACATGTTTTTCAATGGCAAAAATCAATGAATATTGTAAATGCACAAACAGTAATATCTCCACATTGCAAGGTGCAATTCTGAAATTTTTTGCTTTTTCCTGCTAATCCTAGCATGATAAAGAAGATTCAAAGAGAGTGAGATGCCAGCTCCTTTCATTCAGTCAGTAGCTTCAAACATTTCTGGTATATGAAAAACATGTTTTTCAATGGCAAAAATCAATGAATATTGTAAATGCACAAACAGTAATATCTCCACATTGCACGGTGCAATTCTGAAATTTTTAGCTTTTTCCTGTTAATCCTAGCATGATAAAGAAGATTCAAAGAGAGTGAGATGCCAGCTCCTTTCATTCAGTCAGTAGCTTCAAACATTTCTGGTATATGAAAAACATGTTTTTCAATGGCAAAAATCAATGAATATTGTAAATGCACAAACAGTAATATCTCCACATTGCAAGGTGCAATTCTGAAATTCTTTGCTTTTTCCTGTTAATCCTAGCATGATAAAGAAGATTCAAAGAGAGTGAGATGCCAGCTCCTTTCATTCAGTCAGTAGCTTCAAACATTTCTGGTATATGAAAAACATGTTTTTCAATGGCAAAAATCAATGAATATTGTAAATGCACAAACAGTAATATCTCCACATTGCAAGGTGCAATTCTGAAATTTTTTGCTTTTTCCTGCTAATCCTAGCATGATAAAGAAGATTCAAAGAGAGTGAGATGCCAGCTCCTTTCATTCAGTCAGTAGCTTCAAACATTTCTGGTATATGAAAAACATGTTTTTCAATGGCAAAAATCAATGAATATTGTAAATGCACAAACAGTAATATCTCCACATTGCACGGTGCAATTCTGAAATTTTTAGCTTTTTCCTGTTAATCCTAGCATGATAAAGAAGATTCAAAGAGATTGAGATGCCAGCTCCTTTCATTCAGTCAGTAGCTTCAAACATTTCTGGTATATGAAAAACATGTTTTTCAATGGCAAAAATCAATGAATATTGTAAATGCACAAACAGTAATATCTCCACATTGCAAGGTGCAATTCTGAAATTTTTTGCTTTTTCCTGCTAATCCTAGCATGATAAAGAAGATTCAAAGAGAGTGAGATGCCAGCTCCTTTCATTCAGTCAGTAGCTTCAAACATTTCTGGTATATGAAAAACATGTTTTTCAATGGCAAAAATCAATGAATATTGTAAATGCACAAACAGTAATATCTCCACATTGCAAGGTGCAATTCTGAAATTTTTTGCTTTCTCCTGTTAATCCTAGCATGATAAAGAAGATTCAAAGAGAGTGAGATGCCAGCTCCTTTCATTCAGTCAGTAGCTTCAAACATTTCTGGTATATGAAAAACATGTTTTTCAATGGCAAAAATCAATGAATATTGTAAATGCACAAACAGTAATATCTCCACATTGCACGGTGCAATTCTGAAATTTTTAGCTTTTTCCTGTTAATCCTAGCATGATAAAGAAGATTCAAAGAGAGTGAGATGCCAGCTCCTTTCATTCAGTCAGTAGCTTCAAACATTTCTGGTATATGAAAAACATGTTTTTCAATGGCAAAAATCAATGAATATTGTAAATGCACAAACAGTAATATCTCCACATTGCACGGTGCAATTCTGAAATTTTTTGCTTTTTCCTGTTAATCCTAGCATGATAAAGAAGATTCAAAGAGAGTGAGATGCCAGCTCCTTTCATTCAGTCAGTAGCTTCAAACATTTCTGGTATATGAAAAACATGTTTTTCAATGGCAAAAATCAATGAATATTGTAAATGCACAAACAGTAATATCTCCACATTGCAAGGTGCAATTCTGAAATTTTTTGCTTCTTCCTGCTAATCCTAGCATGATAAAGAAGATTCAAAGAGAGTGAGATGCCAGCTCCTTTCATTGTCAGTAGCTTCAAACATTTCTGGTATATGAAAAACATGTTTTTCAATGGCAAAAATCAATGAATATTGTAAATGCACAAACAGTAATATCTCCACATTGCAAGGTGCAATTCTGAAATTTTTTGCTTTCTCCTGTTAATCCTAGCATGATAAAGAAGATTCAAAGAGAGTGAGATGCCAGCTCCTTTCATTCAGTCAGTAGCTTCAAACATTTCTGGTATATGAAAAACATGTTTTTCAATGGCAAAAATCAATGAATATTGTAAATGCACAAACAGTAATATCTCCACATTGCACGGTGCAATTCTGAAATTTTTAGCTTTTTCCTGTTAATCCTAGCATGATAAAGAAGATTCAAAGAGAGTGAGATGCCAGCTCCTTTCATTCAGTCAGTAGCTTCAAACATTTCTGGTATATGAAAAACATGTTTTTCAATGGCAAAAATCAATGAATATTGTAAATGCACAAACAGTAATATCTCCACATTGCACGGTGCAATTCTGAAATTTTTTGCTTTTTCCTGTTAATCCTAGCATGATAAAGAAGATTCAAAGAGAGTGAGATGCCAGCTCCTTTCATTCAGTCAGTAGCTTCAAACATTTCTGGTATATGAAAAACATGTTTTTCAATGGCAAAAATCAATGAATATTGTAAATGCACAAACAGTAATATCTCCACATTGCAAGGTGCAATTCTGAAATTTTTTGCTTTTTCCTGCTAATCCTAGCATGATAAAGAAGATTCAAAGAGAGTGAGATGCCAGCTCCTTTCATTCAGTCAGTAGCTTCAAACATTTCTGGTATATGAAAAACATGTTTTTCAATGGCAAAAATCAATGAATATTGTAAATGCACAAACAGTAATATCTCCACATTGCACGGTGCAATTCTGAAATTTTTTGCTTTTTCCTGTTAATCCTAGCATGATAAAGAAGATTCAAAGAGAGTGAGATGCCAGCTCCTTTCATTCAGTCAGTAGCTTCAAACATTTCTGGTATATGAAAAACATGTTTTTCAATGTCAAAAATCAATGAATATTGTAAATGCACAAACAGTAATATCTCCACATTGCAAGGTGCAATTCTGAAATTTTTTGCTTTTTCCTGCTAATCCTAGCATGATAAAGAAGATTCAAAGAGAGTGAGATGCCAGCTCCTTTCATTCAGTCAGTAGCTTCAAACATTTCTGGTATATGAAAAACATGTTTTTCAATGGCAAAAATCAATGAATATTGTAAATGCACAAACAGTAATATCTCCACATTGCACGGTGCAATTCTGAAATTTTTAGCTTTTTCCTGTTAATCCTAGCATGATAAAGATTCAAAAAGAGTGAGATGCCAGCTCCTTTCATTCAGTCAGTAGCTTCAAACATTTCTGGTATATGAAAAACATGTTTTTCAATGGCAAAAATCAATGAATATTGTAAATGCACAAACAGTAATATCTCCACATTGCAAGGTGCAATTCTGAAATTTTTTGCTTTTTCCTGCTAATCCTAGCATGATAAAGAAGATTCAAAGAGAGTGAGATGCCAGCTCCTTTCATTCAGTCAGTAGCTTCAAACATTTCTGGTATATGAAAAACATGTTTTTCAATGGCAAAAATCAATGAATATTGTAAATGCACAAACAGTAATATCTCCACATTGCACGGTGCAATTCTGAAATTTTTTGCTTTTTCCTGTTAATCCTAGCATGATAAAGAAGATTCAAAGAGAGTGAGATGCCAGCTCCTTTCATTCAGTCAGTAGCTTCAAACATTTCTGGTATATGAAAAACATGTTTTTCAATGGCAAAAATCAATGAATATTGTAAATGCACAAACAGTAATATCTCCACATTGCAAGGTGCAATTCTGAAATTTTTTGCTTTTTCCTGCTAATCCTAGCATGATAAAGAAGATTCAAAGAGAGTGAGATGCCAGCTCCTTTCATTCAGTCAGTAGCTTCAAACATTTCTGGTATATGAAAAACATGTTTTTCAATGGCAAAAATCAATGAATATTGTAAATGCACAAACAGTAATATCTCCACATTGCACGGTGCAATTCTGAAATTTTTAGCTTTTTCCTGTTAATCCTAGCATGATAAAGATTCAAAAAGAGTGAGATGCCAGCTCCTTTCATTGTCAGTAGCTTCAAACATTTCTGGTATATGAAAAACATGTTTTTCAATGGCAAAAATCAATGAATATTGTAAATGCACAAACAGTAATATCTCCACATTGCAAGGTGCAATTCTGAAATTTTTTGCTTTTTCCTGCTAATCCTAGCATGATAAAGAAGATTCAAAGAGAGTGAGATGCCAGCTCCTTTCATTCAGTCAGTAGCTTCAAACATTTCTGGTATATGAAAAACATGTTTTTCAATGGCAAAAATCAATGAATATTGTAAATGCACAAACAGTAATATCTCCACATTGCAAGGTGCAATTCTGAAATTTTTTGCTTTTTCCTGTTAATCCTAGCATGATAAAGAAGATTCAAAGAGAGTGAGATGCCAGCTCCTTTCATTCAGTCAGTAGCTTCAAACATTTCTGGTATATGAAAAACATGTTTTTCAATGGCAAAAATCAATGAATATTGTAAATGCACAAACAGTAATATCTCCACATTGCAAGGTGCAATTCTGAAATTTTTTGCTTTTTCCTGCTAATCCTAGCATGATAAAGAAGATTCAAAGAGAGTGAGATGCCAGCTCCTTTCATTCAGTCAGTAGCTTCAAACATTTCTGGTATATGAAAAACATGTTTTTCAATGGCAAAAATCAATGAATATTGTAAATGCACAAACAGTAATATCTCCACATTGCACGGTGCAATTCTGAAATTTTTAGCTTTTTCCTGTTAATCCTAGCATGATAAAGAAGATTCAAAGAGAGTGAGATGCCAGCTCCTTTCATTCAGTCAGTAGCTTCAAACATTTCTGGTATATGAAAAACATGTTTTTCAATGGCAAAAATCAATGAATATTGTAAATGCACAAACAGTAATATCTCCACATTGCAAGGTGCAATTCTGAAATTCTTTGCTTTTTCCTGTTAATCCTAGCATGATAAAGAAGATTCAAAGAGAGTGAGATGCCAGCTCCTTTCATTCAGTCAGTAGCTTCAAACATTTCTGGTATATGAAAAACATGTTTTTCAATGGCAAAAATCAATGAATATTGTAAATGCACAAACAGTAATATCTCCACATTGCAAGGTGCAATTCTGAAATTTTTTGCTTTTTCCTGTTAATCCTAGCATGATAAAGAAGATTCAAAGAGAGTGAGATGCCAGCTTTCATTCAGTCAGTAGCTTCAACATTTCTGGTATATGAAAAACATGTTTTTCAATGGCAAAAATCAATGAATATTGTAAATGCACAAACAGTAATATCTCCACATTGCACGGTGCAATTCTGAAATTTTTAGCTTTTTCCTGTTAATCCTAGCATGATAAAGAAGATTCAAAGAGAGTGAGATGCCAGCTCCTTTCATTCAGTCAGTAGCTTCAAACATTTCTGGTATATGAAAAACATGTTTTTCAATGGCAAAAATCAATGAATATTGTAAATGCACAAACAGTAATATCTCCACATTGCAAGGTGCAATTCTGAAATTTTTTGCTTTTTCCTGCTAATCCTAGCATGATAAAGAAGATTCAAAGAGAGTGAGATGCCAGCTCCTTTCATTCAGTCAGTAGCTTCAAACATTTCTGGTATATGAAAAACATGTTTTTCAATGGCAAAAATCAATGAATATTGTAAATGCACAAACAGTAATATCTCCACATTGCACGGTGCAATTCTGAAATTTTTAGCTTTTTCCTGTTAATCCTAGCATGATAAAGAAGATTCAAAGAGAGTGAGATGCCAGCTCCTTTCATTCAGTCAGTAGCTTCAAACATTTCTGGTATATGAAAAACATGTTTTTCAATGGCAAAAATCAATGAATATTGTAAATGCACAAACAGTAATATCTCCACATTGCAAGGTGCAATTCTGAAATTTTTTGCTTTTTCCTGCTAATCCTAGCATGATAAAGAAGATTCAAAGAGAGTGAGATGCCAGCTCCTTTCATTCAGTCAGTAGCTTCAAACATTTCTGGTATATGAAAAACATGTTTTTCAATGGCAAAAATCAATGAATATTGTAAATGCACAAACAGTAATATCTCCACATTGCAAGGTGCAATTCTGAAATTTTTTGCTTTTTCCTGTTAAACCTAGCATGATAAAGAAGATTCAAAGAGAGTGAGATGCCAGCTCCTTTCATTCAGTCAGTAGCTTCAAACATTTCTGGTATATGAAAAACATGTTTTTCAATGGCAAAAATCAATGAATATTGTAAATGCACAAACAGTAATATCTCCACATTGCAAGGTGCAATTCTGAAATTTTTTGCTTTTTCCTGCTAATCCTAGCATGATAAAGAAGATTCAAAGAGAGTGAGATGCCAGCTCCTTTCATTCAGTCAGTAGCTTCAAACATTTCTGGTATATGAAAAACAGTTTTTCAATGGCAAAAATCAATGAATATTGTAAATGCACAAACAGTAATATCTCCACATTGCACGGTGCAATTCTGAAATTTTTTAGCTTTTTCCTGTTAATCCTAGCATGATAAAGAAGATTCAAAGAGAGTGAGATGCCAGCTCCTTTCATTCAGTCAGTAGCTTCAAACATTTCTGGTATATGAAAAACATGTTTTTCAATGGCAAAAATCAATGAATATTGTAAATGCACAAACAGTAATATCTCCACATTGCAAGGTGCAATTCTGAAATTTTTTGCTTTTTCCTGTTAATCCTAGCATGATAAAGAAGATTCAAAGAGAGTGAGATGCCAGCTCCTTTCATTCAGTCAGTAGCTTCAAACATTTCTGGTATATGAAAAACATGTTTTTCAATGGCAAAAATCAATGAATATTGTAAATGCACAAACAGTAATATCTCCACATTGCAAGGTGCAATTCTGAAATTTTTTGCTTTTTCCTGTTAATCCTAGCATGATAAAGAAGATTCAAAGAGAGTGAGATGCCAGCTCCTTTCATTCAGTCAGTAGCTTCAAACATTTCTGGTATATGAAAAACATGTTTTTCAATGGCAAAAATCAATGAATATTGTAAATGCACAAACAGTAATATCTCCACATTGCACGGTGCAATTCTGAAATTTTTAGCTTTTTCCTGTTAATCCTAGCATGATAAAGAAGATTCAAAGAGAGTGAGATGCCAGCTCCTTTCATTCAGTCAGTAGCTTCAAACATTTCTGGTATATGAAAAACATGTTTTTCAATGGCAAAAATCAATGAATATTGTAAATGCACAAACAGTAATATCTCCACATTGCAAGGTGCAATTCTGAAATTTTTTGCTTTTTCCTGCTAATCCTAGCATGATAAAGAAGATTCAAAGAGAGTGAGATGCCAGCTCCTTTCATTCAGTCAGTAGCTTCAAACATTTCTGGTATATGAAAAACATGTTTTTCAATGGCAAAAATCAATGAATATTGTAAATGCACAAACAGTAATATCTCCACATTGCACGGTGCAATTCTGAAATTTTTAGCTATTTCCTGTTAATCCTAGCATGATAAAGAAGATTCAAAGAGAGTGAGATGCCAGCTCCTTTCATTCAGTCAGTAGCTTCAAACATTTCTGGTATATGAAAAACATGTTTTTCAATGGCAAAAATCAATGAATATTGTAAATGCACAAACAGTAATATCTCCACATTGCAAGGTGCAATTCTGAAATTTTTTGCTTTTTCCTGCTAATCCTAGCATGATAAAGAAGATTCAAAGAGAGTGAGATGCCAGCTCCTTTCATTCAGTCAGTAGCTTCAAACATTTCTGGTATATGAAAAACATGTTTTTCAATGGCAAAAATCAATGAATATTGTAAATGCACAAACAGTAATATCTCCACATTGCAAGGTGCAATTCTGAAATTTTTTGCTTTTTCCTGTTAATCCTAGCATGATAAAGAAGATTCAAAGAGAGTGAGATGCCAGCTCCTTTCATTCAGTCAGTAGCTTCAAACATTTCTGGTATATGAAAAACATGTTTTTCAATGGCAAAAATCAATGAATATTGTAAATGCACAAACAGTAATATCTCCACATTGCAAGGTGCAATTCTGAAATTTTTTGCTTTTTCCTGCTAATCCTAGCATGATAAAGATTCAAAGAGAGTGAGATGCCAGCTCCTTTCATTCAGTCAGTAGCTTCAAACATTTCTGGTATATGAAAAACATGTTTTTCAATGGCAAAAATCAATGAATATTGTAAATGCACAAACAGTAATATCTCCACATTGCACGGTGCAATTCTGAAATTTTTAGCTTTTTCCTGTTAATCCTAGCATGATAAAGAAGATTCAAAGAGAGTGAGATGCCAGCTCCTTTCATTCAGTCAGTAGCTTCAAACATTTCTGGTATATGAAAAACATGTTTTTCAATGGCAAAAATCAATGAATATTGTAAATGCACAAACAGTAATATCTCCACATTGCAAGGTGCAATTCTGAAATTTTTTGCTTTTTCCTGTTAATCCTAGCATGATAAAGAAGATTCAAAGAGAGTGAGATGCCAGCTCCTTTCATTCAGTCAGTAGCTTCAAACATTTCTGGTATATGAAAAACATGTTTTTCAATGGCAAAAATCAATGAATATTGTAAATGCACAAACAGTAATATCTCCACATTGCAAGGTGCAATTCTGAAATTTTTTGCTTTTTCCTGCTAATCCTAGCATGATAAAGAAGATTCAAAGAGAGTGAGATGCCAGCTCCTTTCATTCAGTCAGTAGCTTCAAACATTTCTGGTATATGAAAAACATGTTTTTCAATGGCAAAAATCAATGAATATTGTAAATGCACAAACAGTAATATCTCCACATTGCACGGTGCAATTCTGAAATTTTTAGCTTTTTCCTGTTAATCCTAGCATGATAAAGAAGATTCAAGAGAGTGAGATGCCAGCTCCTTTCATTCAGTCAGTAGCTTCAAACATTTCTGGTATATGAAAAACATGTTTTTCAATGGCAAAAATCAATGAATATTGTAAATGCACAAACAGTAATATCTCCACATTGCAAGGTGCAATTCTGAAATTTTTTGCTTTTTCCTGCTAATCCTAGCATGATAAAGAAGATTCAAAGAGAGTGAGATGCCAGCTCCTTTCATTCAGTCAGTAGCTTCAAACATTTCTGGTATATGAAAAACATGTTTTTCAATGGCAAAAATCAATGAATATTGTAAATGCACAAACAGTAATATCTCCACATTGCACGGTGCAATTCTGAAATTTTTAGCTTTTTCCTGTTAATCCTAGCATGATAAAGAAGATTCAAAGAGAGTGAGATGCCAGCTCCTTTCATTCAGTCAGTAGCTTCAAACATTTCTGGTATATGAAAAACATGTTTTTCAATGGCAAAAATCAATGAATATTGTAAATGCACAAACAGTAATATCTCCACATTGCAAGGTGCAATTCTGAAATTCTTTGCTTTTTCCTGTTAATCCTAGCATGATAAAGAAGATTCAAAGAGAGTGAGATGCCAGCTCCTTTCATTCAGTCAGTAGCTTCAAACATTTCTGGTATATGAAAAACATGTTTTTCAATGGCAAAAATCAATGAATATTGTAAATGCACAAACAGTAATATCTCCACATTGCACGGTGCAATTCTGAAATTTTTAGCTTTTTCCTGTTAATCCTAGCATGATAAAGAAGATTCAAAGAGAGTGAGATGCCAGCTCCTTTCATTCAGTCAGTAGCTTCAAACATTTCTGGTATATGAAAAACATGTTTTTCAATGGCAAAAATCAATGAATATTGTAAATGCACAAACAGTAATATCTCCACATTGCAAGGTGCAATTCTGAAATTTTTTGCTTTTTCCTGCTAATCCTAGCATGATAAAGAAGATTCAAAGAGAGTGAGATGCCAGCTCCTTTCATTCAGTCAGTAGCTTCAAACATTTCTGGTATATGAAAAACATGTTTTTCAATGGCAAAAATCAATGAATATTGTAAATGCACAAACAGTAATATCTCCACATTGCACGGTGCAATTCTGAAATTTTTAGCTTTTTCCTGTTAATCCTAGCATGATAAAGAAGATTCAAAGAGAGTGAGATGCCAGCTCCTTTCATTCAGTCAGTAGCTTCAAACATTTCTGGTATATGAAAAACATGTTTTTCAATGGCAAAAATCAATGAATATTGTAAATGCACAAACAGTAATATCTCCACATTGCAAGGTGCAATTCTGAAATTCTTTGCTTTTTCCTGTTAATCCTAGCATGATAAAGAAGATTCAAAGAGAGTGAGATGCCAGCTCCTTTCATTCAGTCAGTAGCTTCAAACATTTCTGGTATATGAAAAACATGTTTTTCAATGGCAAAAATCAATGAATATTGTAAATGCACAAACAGTAATATCTCCACATTGCAAGGTGCAATTCTGAAATTTTTTGCTTTTTCCTGTTAATCCTAGCATGATAAAGAAGATTCAAAGAGAGTGAGATGCCAGCTCCTTTCATTCAGTCAGTAGCTTCAAACATTTCTGGTATATGAAAAACATGTTTTTCAATGGCAAAAATCAATGAATATTGTAAATGCACAAACAGTAATATCTCCACATTGCACGGTGCAATTCTGAAATTTTTAGCTTTTTCCTGTTAATCCTAGCATGATAAAGATTCAAAGAGAGTGAGATGCCAGCTCCTTTCATTCAGTCAGTAGCTTCAAACATTTCTGGTATATGAAAAACATGTTTTTCAATGGCAAAAATCAATGAATATTGTAAATGCACAAACAGTAATATCTCCACATTGCAAGGTGCAATTCTGAAATTTTTTGCTTTTTCCTGCTAATCCTAGCATGATAAAGAAGATTCAAAGAGAGTGAGATGCCAGCTCCTTTCATTCAGTCAGTAGCTTCAAACATTTCTGGTATATGAAAAACATGTTTTTCAATGGCAAAAATCAATGAATATTGTAAATGCACAAACAGTAATATCTCCACATTGCACGGTGCAATTCTGAAATTTTTAGCTTTTTCCTGTTAATCCTAGCATGATAAAGAAGATTCAAAGAGAGTGAGATGCCAGCTCCTTTCATTCAGTCAGTAGCTTCAAACATTTCTGGTATATGAAAAACATGTTTTTCAATGGCAAAAATCAATGAATATTGTAAATGCACAAACAGTAATATCTCCACATTGCAAGGTGCAATTCTGAAATTCTTTGCTTTTTCCTGTTAATCCTAGCATGATAAAGAAGATTCAAAGAGAGTGAGATGCCAGCTCCTTTCATTCAGTCAGTAGCTTCAAACATTTCTGGTATATGAAAAACATGTTTTTCAATGGCAAAAATCAATGAATATTGTAAATGCACAAACAGTAATATCTCCACATTGCAAGGTGCAATTCTGAAATTTTTTGCTTTTTCCTGCTAATCCTAGCATGATAAAGAAGATTCAAAGAGAGTGAGATGCCAGCTCCTTTCATTCAGTCAGTAGCTTCAAACATTTCTGGTATATGAAAAACATGTTTTTCAATGGCAAAAATCAATGAATATTGTAAATGCACAAACAGTAATATCTCCACATTGCACGGTGCAATTCTGAAATTTTTAGCTTTTTCCTGTTAATCCTAGCATGATAAAGAAGATTCAAAGAGAGTGAGATGCCAGCTCCTTTCATTCAGTCAGTAGCTTCAAACATTTCTGGTATATGAAAAACATGTTTTTCAATGGCAAAAATCAATGAATATTGTAAATGCACAAACAGTAATATCTCCACATTGCAAGGTGCAATTCTGAAATTTTTTGCTTTTTCCTGCTAATCCTAGCATGATAAAGAAGATTCAAAGAGAGTGAGATGCCAGCTCCTTTCATTCAGTCAGTAGCTTCAAACATTTCTGGTATATGAAAAACATGTTTTTCAATGGCAAAAATCAATGAATATTGTAAATGCACAAACAGTAATATCTCCACATTGCACAGTGCAATTCTGAAATTTTTAGCTTTTTCCTGTTAATCCTAGCATGATAAAGAAGATTCAAAGAGAGTGAGATGCCAGCTCCTTTCATTGTCAGCAGCTTCAAACATTTCTGGTATATGAAAAACATGTTTTTCAATGGCAAAAATCAATGAATATTGTAAATGCACAAACAGTAATATCTCCACATTGCAAGGTGCAATTCTGAAATTTTTTGCTTTCTCCTGTTAATCCTAGCATGATAAAGAAGATTCAAAGAGAGTGAGATGCCAGCTCCTTTCATTCAGTCAGTAGCTTCAAACATTTCTGGTATATGAAAAACATGTTTTTCAATGGCAAAAATCAATGAATATTGTAAATGCACAAACAGTAATATCTCCACATTGCACGGTGCAATTCTGAAATTTTTAGCTTTTTCCTGTTAATCCTAGCATGATAAAGAAGATTCAAAGAGAGTGAGATGCCAGCTCCTTTCATTCAGTCAGTAGCTTCAAACATTTCTGGTATATGAAAAACATGTTTTTCAATGGCAAAAATCAATGAATATTGTAAATGCACAAACAGTAATATCTCCACATTGCACGGTGCAATTCTGAAATTTTTTGCTTTTTCCTGTTAATCCTAGCATGATAAAGAAGATTCAAAGAGAGTGAGATGCCAGCTCCTTTCATTCAGTCAGTAGCTTCAAACATTTCTGGTATATGAAAAACATGTTTTTCAATGGCAAAAATCAATGAATATTGTAAATGCACAAACAGTAATATCTCCACATTGCAAGGTGCAATTCTGAAATTTTTTGCTTTTTCCTGCTAATCCTAGCATGATAAAGAAGATTCAAAGAGAGTGAGATGCCAGCTCCTTTCATTCAGTCAGTAGCTTCAAACATTTCTGGTATATGAAAAACATGTTTTTCAATGGCAAAAATCAATGAATATTGTAAATGCACAAACAGTAATATCTCCACATTGCACGGTGCAATTCTGAAATTTTTAGCTTTTTCCTGTTAATCCTAGCATGATAAAGATTCAAAAAGAGTGAGATGCCAGCTCCTTTCATTCAGTCAGTAGCTTCAAACATTTCTGGTATATGAAAAACATGTTTTTCAATGGCAAAAATCAATGAATATTGTAAATGCACAAACAGTAATATCTCCACATTGCAAGGTGCAATTCTGAAATTTTTTGCTTTTTCCTGCTAATCCTAGCATGATAAAGAAGATTCAAAGAGAGTGAGATGCCAGCTCCTTTCATTCAGTCAGTAGCTTCAAACATTTCTGGTATATGAAAAACATGTTTTTCAATGGCAAAAATCAATGAATATTGTAAATGCACAAACAGTAATATCTCCACATTGCAAGGTGCAATTCTGAAATTTTTTGCTTTTTCCTGTTAATCCTAGCATGATAAAGAAGATTCAAAGAGAGTGAGATGCCAGCTCCTTTCATTCAGTCAGTAGCTTCAAACATTTCTGGTATATGAAAAACATGTTTTTCAATGGCAAAAATCAATGAATATTGTAAATGCACAAACAGTAATATCTCCACATTGCAAGGTGCAATTCTGAAATTTTTTGCTTTTTCCTGCTAATCCTAGCATGATAAAGAAGATTCAAAGAGAGTGAGATGCCAGCTCCTTTCATTCAGTCAGTAGCTTCAAACATTTCTGGTATATGAAAAACATGTTTTTCAATGGCAAAAATCAATGAATATTGTAAATGCACAAACAGTAATATCTCCACATTGCACGGTGCAATTCTGAAATTTTTAGCTTTTTCCTGTTAATCCTAGCATGATAAAGAAGATTCAAAGAGAGTGAGATGCCAGCTCCTTTCATTCAGTCAGTAGCTTCAAACATTTCTGGTATATGAAAAACATGTTTTTCAATGGCAAAAATCAATGAATATTGTAAATGCACAAACAGTAATATCTCCACATTGCAAGGTGCAATTCTGAAATTCTTTGCTTTTTCCTGTTAATCCTAGCATGATAAAGAAGATTCAAAGAGAGTGAGATGCCAGCTCCTTTCATTCAGTCAGTAGCTTCAAACATTTCTGGTATATGAAAAACATGTTTTTCAATGGCAAAAATCAATGAATATTGTAAATGCACAAACAGTAATATCTCCACATTGCAAGGTGCAATTCTGAAATTTTTTGCTTTTTCCTGTTAATCCTAGCATGATAAAGAAGATTCAAAGAGAGTGAGATGCCAGCTCCTTTCATTCAGTCAGTAGCTTCAAACATTTCTGGTATATGAAAAACATGTTTTTCAATGGCAAAAATCAATGAATATTGTAAATGCACAAACAGTAATATCTCCACATTGCACGGTGCAATTCTGAAATTTTTAGCTTTTTCCTGTTAATCCTAGCATGATAAAGAAGATTCAAAGAGAGTGAGATGCCAGCTCCTTTCATTCAGTCAGTAGCTTCAAACATTTCTGGTATATGAAAAACATGTTTTTCAATGGCAAAAATCAATGAATATTGTAAATGCACAAACAGTAATATCTCCACATTGCAAGGTGCAATTCTGAAATTTTTTGCTTTTTCCTGCTAATCCTAGCATGATAAAGAAGATTCAAAGAGAGTGAGATGCCAGCTCCTTTCATTCAGTCAGTAGCTTCAAACATTTCTGGTATATGAAAAACATGTTTTTCAATGGCAAAAATCAATGAATATTGTAAATGCACAAACAGTAATATCTCCACATTGCACGGTGCAATTCTGAAATTTTTAGCTTTTTCCTGTTAATCCTAGCATGATAAAGAAGATTCAAAGAGAGTGAGATGCCAGCTCCTTTCATTCAGTCAGTAGCTTCAAACATTTCTGGTATATGAAAAACATGTTTTTCAATGGCAAAAATCAATGAATATTGTAAATGCACAAACAGTAATATCTCCACATTGCAAGGTGCAATTCTGAAATTTTTTGCTTTTTCCTGCTAATCCTAGCATGATAAAGTTCAAAGAGAGTGAGATGCCAGCTCCTTTCATTCAGTCAGTAGCTTCAAACATTTCTGGTATATGAAAAACATGTTTTTCAATGGCAAAAATCAATGAATATTGTAAATGCACAAACAGTAATATCTCCACATTGCAAGGTGCAATTCTGAAATTTTTTGCTTTTTCCTGTTAATCCTAGCATGATAAAGAAGATTCAGAGAGTGAGATGCCAGCTCCTTTCATTCAGTCAGTAGCTTCAAACATTTCTGGTATATGAAAAACATGTTTTTCAATGGCAAAAATCAATGAATATTGTAAATGCACAAACAGTAATATCTCCACATTGCAAGGTGCAATTCTGAAATTTTTTGCTTTTTCCTGCTAATCCTAGCATGATAAAGAAGATTCAAAGAGAGTGAGATGCCAGCTCCTTTCATTCAGTCAGTAGCTTCAAACATTTCTGGTATATGAAAAACATGTTTTTCAATGGCAAAAATCAATGAATATTGTAAATGCACAAACAGTAATATCTCCACATTGCACGGTGCAATTCTGAAATTTTTAGCTTTTTCCTGTTAATCCTAGCATGATAAAGATTCAAAGAGAGTGAGATGCCAGCTCCTTTCATTCAGTCAGTAGCTTCAAACATTTCTGGTATATGAAAAACATGTTTTTCAATGGCAAAAATCAATGAATATTGTAAATGCACAAACAGTAATATCTCCACATTGCAAGGTGCAATTCTGAAATTTTTTGCTTTTTCCTGTTAATCCTAGCATGATAAAGAAGATTCAAAGAGAGTGAGATGCCAGCTCCTTTCATTCAGTCAGTAGCTTCAAACATTTCTGGTATATGAAAAACATGTTTTTCAATGGCAAAAATCAATGAATATTGTAAATGCACAAACAGTAATATCTCCACATTGCAAGGTGCAATTCTGAAATTTTTTGCTTTTTCCTGCTAATCCTAGCATGATAAAGAAGATTCAAAGAGAGTGAGATGCCAGCTCCTTTCATTCAGTCAGTAGCTTCAAACATTTCTGGTATATGAAAAACATGTTTTTCAATGGCAAAAATCAATGAATATTGTAAATGCACAAACAGTAATATCTCCACATTGCACGGTGCAATTCTGAAATTTTTAGCTTTTTCCTGTTAATCCTAGCATGATAAAGAAGATTCAAAGAGAGTGAGATGCCAGCTCCTTTCATTCAGTCAGTAGCTTCAAACATTTCTGGTATATGAAAAACATGTTTTTCAATGGCAAAAATCAATGAATATTGTAAATGCACAAACAGTAATATCTCCACATTGCAAGGTGCAATTCTGAAATTTTTTGCTTTTTCCTGCTAATCCTAGCATGATAAAGAAGATTCAAAGAGAGTGAGATGCCAGCTCCTTTCATTCAGTCAGTAGCTTCAAACATTTCTGGTATATGAAAAACATGTTTTTCAATGGCAAAAATCAATGAATATTGTAAATGCACAAACAGTAATATCTCCACATTGCACGGTGCAATTCTGAAATTTTTAGCTTTTTCCTGTTAATCCTAGCATGATAAAGAAGATTCAAAGAGAGTGAGATGCCAGCTCCTTTCATTCAGTCAGTAGCTTCAAACATTTCTGGTATATGAAAAACATGTTTTTCAATGGCAAAAATCAATGAATATTGTAAATGCACAAACAGTAATATCTCCACATTGCAAGGTGCAATTCTGAAATTCTTTGCTTTTTCCTGTTAATCCTAGCATGATAAAGAAGATTCAAAGAGAGTGAGATGCCAGCTCCTTTCATTCAGTCAGTAGCTTCAAACATTTCTGGTATATGAAAAACATGTTTTTCAATGGCAAAAATCAATGAATATTGTAAATGCACAAACAGTAATATCTCCACATTGCAAGGTGCAATTCTGAAATTTTTTGCTTTTTCCTGTTAATCCTAGCATGATAAAGAAGATTCAAAGAGAGTGAGATGCCAGCTCCTTTCATTCAGTCAGTAGCTTCAAACATTTCTGGTATATGAAAAACATGTTTTTCAATGGCAAAAATCAATGAATATTGTAAATGCACAAACAGTAATATCTCCACATTGCACGGTGCAATTCTGAAATTTTTAGCTTTTTCCTGTTAATCCTAGCATGATAAAGAAGATTCAAAGAGAGTGAGATGCCAGCTCCTTTCATTCAGTCAGTAGCTTCAAACATTTCTGGTATATGAAAAACATGTTTTTCAATGGCAAAAATCAATGAATATTGTAAATGCACAAACAGTAATATCTCCACATTGCAAGGTGCAATTCTGAAATTTTTTGCTTTTTCCTGCTAATCCTAGCATGATAAAGAAGATTCAAAGAGAGTGAGATGCCAGCTCCTTTCATTCAGTCAGTAGCTTCAAACATTTCTGGTATATGAAAAACATGTTTTTCAATGGCAAAAATCAATGAATATTGTAAATGCACAAACAGTAATATCTCCACATTGCACGGTGCAATTCTGAAATTTTTAGCTTTTTCCTGTTAATCCTAGCATGATAAAGAAGATTCAAAGAGAGTGAGATGCCAGCTCCTTTCATTCAGTCAGTAGCTTCAAACATTTCTGGTATATGAAAAACATGTTTTTCAATGGCAAAAATCAATGAATATTGTAAATGCACAAACAGTAATATCTCCACATTGCAAGGTGCAATTCTGAAATTCTTTGCTTTTTCCTGTTAATCCTAGCATGATAAAGAAGATTCAAAGAGAGTGAGATGCCAGCTCCTTTCATTCAGTCAGTAGCTTCAAACATTTCTGGTATATGAAAAACATGTTTTTCAATGGCAAAAATCAATGAATATTGTAAATGCACAAACAGTAATATCTCCACATTGCAAGGTGCAATTCTGAAATTTTTTGCTTTTTCCTGCTAATCCTAGCATGATAAAGAAGATTCAAAGAGAGTGAGATGCCAGCTCCTTTCATTCAGTCAGTAGCTTCAAACATTTCTGGTATATGAAAAACATGTTTTTCAATGGCAAAAATCAATGAATATTGTAAATGCACAAACAGTAATATCTCCACATTGCAAGGTGCAATTCTGAAATTTTTTGCTTTTTCCTGCTAATCCTAGCATGATAAAGAAGATTCAAAGAGAGTGAGATGCCAGCTCCTTTCATTCAGTCAGTAGCTTCAAACATTTCTGGTATATGAAAAACATGTTTTTCAATGGCAAAAATCAATGAATATTGTAAATGCACAAACAGTAATATCTCCACATTGCACGGTGCAATTCTGAAATTTTTAGCTTTTTCCTGTTAATCCTAGCATGATAAAGAAGATTCAAAGAGAGTGAGATGCCAGCTCCTTTCATTCAGTCAGTAGCTTCAAACATTTCTGGTATATGAAAAACATGTTTTTCAATGGCAAAAATCAATGAATATTGTAAATGCACAAACAGTAATATCTCCACATTGCAAGGTGCAATTCTGAAATTTTTTGCTTTTTCCTGCTAATCCTAGCATGATAAAGAAGATTCAAAGAGAGTGAGATGCCAGCTCCTTTCATTCAGTCAGTAGCTTCAAACATTTCTGGTATATGAAAAACATGTTTTTCAATGGCAAAAATCAATGAATATTGTAAATGCACAAACAGTAATATCTCCACATTGCACAGTGCAATTCTGAAATTTTTAGCTTTTTCCTGTTAATCCTAGCATGATAAAGAAGATTCAAAGAGAGTGAGATGCCAGCTCCTTTCATTCAGTCAGTAGCTTCAAACATTTCTGGTATATGAAAAACATGTTTTTCAATGGCAAAAATCAATGAATATTGTAAATGCACAAACAGTAATATCTCCACATTGCAAGGTGCAATTCTGAAATTTTTTGCTTTTTCCTGTTAATCCTAGCATGATAAAGAAGATTCAAAGAGAGTGAGATGCCAGCTCCTTTCATTCAGTCAGTAGCTTCAAACATTTCTGGTATATGAAAAACATGTTTTTCAATGGCAAAAATCAATGAATATTGTAAATGCACAAACAGTAATATCTCCACATTGCAAGGTGCAATTCTGAAATTTTTTGCTTTTTCCTGCTAATCCTAGCATGATAAAGAAGATTCAAAGAGAGTGAGATGCCAGCTCCTTTCATTCAGTCAGTAGCTTCAAACATTTCTGGTATATGAAAAACATGTTTTTCAATGGCAAAAATCAATGAATATTGTAAATGCACAAACAGTAATATCTCCACATTGCACGGTGCAATTCTGAAATTTTTAGCTTTTTCCTGTTAATCCTAGCATGATAAAGAAGATTCAAAGAGAGTGAGATGCCAGCTCCTTTCATTCAGTCAGTAGCTTCAAACATTTCTGGTATATGAAAAACATGTTTTTGAATGGCAAAAATCAATGAATATTGTAAATGCACAAACAGTAATATCTCCACATTGCAAGGTGCAATTCTGAAATTTTTTGCTTTTTCCTGCTAATCCTAGCATGATAAAGAAGATTCAAAGAGAGTGAGATGCCAGCTCCTTTCATTCAGTCAGTAGCTTCAAACATTTCTGGTATATGAAAAACATGTTTTTCAATGGCAAAAATCAATGAATATTGTAAATGCACAAACAGTAATATCTCCACATTGCAAGGTGCAATTCTGAAATTTTTTGCTTTTTCCTGCTAATCCTAGCATGATAAAGAAGATTCAAAGAGAGTGAGATGCCAGCTCCTTTCATTCAGTCAGTAGCTTCAAACATTTCTGGTATATGAAAAACATGTTTTTCAATGGCAAAAATCAATGAAGATTGTAAATGCACAAACAGTAATATCTCCACATTGCACGGTGCAATTCTGAAATTTTTAGCTTTTTCCTGTTAATCCTAGCATGATAAAGAAGATTCAAAGAGAGTGAGATGCCAGCTCCTTTCATTCAGTCAGTAGCTTCAAACATTTCTGGTATATGAAAAACATGTTTTTCAATGGCAAAAATCAATGAATATTGTAAATGCACAAACAGTAATATCTCCACATTGCAAGGTGCAATTCTGAAATTTTTTGCTTTTTCCTGCTAATCCTAGCATGATAAAGAAGATTCAAAGAGAGTGAGATGCCAGCTCCTTTCATTCAGTCAGTAGCTTCAAACATTTCTGGTATATGAAAAACATGTTTTTCAATGGCAAAAATCAATGAATATTGTAAATGCACAAACAGTAATATCTCCACATTGCACGGTGCAATTCTGAAATTTTTAGCTTTTTCCTGTTAATCCTAGCATGATAAAGAAGATTCAAAGAGAGTGAGATGCCAGCTCCTTTCATTCAGTCAGTAGCTTCAAACATTTCTGGTATATGAAAAACATGTTTTTCAATGGCAAAAATCAATGAATATTGTAAATGCACAAACAGTAATATCTCCACATTGCAAGGTGCAATTCTGAAATTTTTTGCTTTTTCCTGTTAATCCTAGCATGATAAAGAAGATTCAAAGAGAGTGAGATGCCAGCTACTTTCATTCAGTCAGTAGCTTCAAACATTTCTGGTATATGAAAAACATGTTTTTCAATGGCAAAAATCAATGAATATTGTAAATGCACAAACAGTAATATCTCCACATTGCAAGGTGCAATTCTGAAAATTTTTGCTTTTTCCTGCTAATCCTAGCATGATAAAGAAGATTCAAAGAGAGTGAGATGCCAGCTCCTTTCATTCAGTCAGTAGCTTCAAACATTTCTGGTATATGAAAAACATGTTTTTCAATGGCAAAAATCAATGAATATTGTAAATGCACAAACAGTAATATCTCCACATTGCACGGTGCAATTCTGAAATTTTTAGCTTTTTCCTGTTAATCCTAGCATGATAAAGAAGATTCAAAGAGAGTGAGATGCCAGCTCCTTTCATTCAGTCAGTAGCTTCAAACATTTCTGGTATATGAAAAACATGTTTTTCAATGGCAAAAATCAATGAATATTGTAAATGCACAAACAGTAATATCTCCACATTGCAAGGTGCAATTCTGAAATTTTTTGCTTTTTCCTGTTAATCCTAGCATGATAAAGAAGATTCAAAGAGAGTGAGATGCCAGCTCCTTTCATTCAGTCAGTAGCTTCAAACATTTCTGGTATATGAAAAACATGTTTTTCAATGGCAAAAATCAATGAATATTGTAAATGCACAAACAGTAATTTCTCCGCATTGCAAGGTGCAAGTCTGAAATTTTTTGCTTTTTCCTGCTCCTCTTAGCATGATAAAGAAGATTCAAAGAGAGTGAGATGCCAGCTCCTTTCATTCAGTCAGTAGCTTCAATCATTTCTGGACGTTTTTCAATGGCAAAAATCAATGAATATTGTAAATGCACAAACAGTAATTTCTCCGCATTGAAGGTGCAATTCTGAAATTTTTTGCTTTTTCCTGCTCCTCTTAGCATGATAAAGAAGATTCAAAGAGAGTGAGATGCCAGCTCCTTTCATTCAGTCAGTAGCTTCAAACATTTCTGGTATATGAATAACATGATGTTTTTCAATGGCAAAAATCAATGAATATTGTAAATGCACAAACAGTAATTTCTCCGCATTGCAAGGTGCAAGTCTGAAATTTTTTGCTTTTTCCTGCTCCTCTTAGCATGATAAAGAAGATTCAAAGAGAGTGAGATGCCAGTTACTTTCATGCAGTCAGTAGCTTCAATCATTTCTGGACGTTTTTCAATGGTAAAAATCAATGAATATTGTAAATGCACAAACAGTAATTTCTCCACATTGCAAGGTGCAATTCTGAAATTTTTTGCTTTTTCCTGCTCCTCTTAGCATGATAAAGAAGATTCAAAGAGAGTGAGATGCCAGCTCCTTTCAGTCAGTAGCTTCAAACATTTCTGGTATATGAATAACATGATGTTTTTCAATGGCAAAAATCAATGAATATTGTAAATGCACAAACAGTAATTTCTCCGCATTGCAAGGTGCAATTCTGAAATTTTTTGCTTTTTCCTGCTCCTCTTAGCATGATAAAGAAGATTCAAAGAGAGTGAGATGTCAGCTCCTTTCATTCAGTCAGTAGCTTCAAACATTTCTGGTATATGAATAACATGATGTTTTTCAATGGCAAAAATCAATGAATATTGTAAATGCACAAACAGTAATTTCTCCGCATTGCAAGGTGCAATTCTGAAATTTTTTGCTTTTTCCTGCTCCTCTTAGCATGATAAAGAAGATTCAAAAAGAGTGAGATGCCAGCTCCTTTCATTCAGTCAGTAGCTTCAATCATTTCTGGATGTTTTTCAATGGCAAAAATCAATGAATATTGTAAATGCACAAACAGTAATTTCTCCGCATTGCAAGGTGCAATTCTGAAATTTTTTGCTTTTTCCTGCTCCTCTTAGCATGATAAAGAAGATTCAAAGAGAGTGAGATGCCAGCTCCTTTCATTCAGTCAGTAGCTTCAATCATTTCTGGATGTTTTTCAATGGCAAAAATCAATGAATATTGTAAATGCACAAACAGTAATTTCTCCGCATTGCAAGGTGCAATTCTGAAATTTTTTGCTTTTTCCTGCTCCTCTTAGCATGATAAAGAAGATTCAAAGAGAGTGAGATGCCAGCTCCTTTCATTCAGTCAGTAGCTTCAAACATTTCTGGTATATGAATAACATGATGTTTTTCAATGGCAAAAATCAATGAATATTGTAAATGCACAAACAGTAATTTCTCCGCATTGCAAGGTGCAAGTCTGAAATTTTTTTGCTTTTTCCTGCTCCTCTTAGCATGATAAAGAAGATTCAAAGAGAGTGAGATGCCAGCTAATTTCATTCAGTCAGTAGCTTCAATCATTTCTGGACGTTTTTCAATGGTAAAAATCAATGAATATTGTAAATGCACAAACAGTAATTTCTCCACATTGCAAGGTGCAATTCTGAAATTTTTTGCTTTTTCCTGCTCCTCTTAGCATGATAAAGAAGATTCAAAGAGAGTGAGATGCCAGCTCCTTTCATTCAGTCAGTAGCTTCAAACATTTCTGGTATATGAATAACATGGTTTTTCAATGGCAAAAATCAATGAATATTGTAAATGCACAAACAGTAATTTCTCCACATTGCAAGGTGCAATTCTGAAATTTTTTGCTTTTTCCTGCTCCTCTTAGCATGATAAAGAAGATTCAAAGAGAGTGAGATGCCAGCTCCTTTCATTCAGTCAGTAGCTTCAAACATTTCTGGTATATGAATAACATGATGTTTTTCAATGGCAAAAATCAATGAATATTGTAAATGCACAAACAGTAATTTCTCCGCATTGCAAGGTGCAATTCTGAAATTTTTTGCTTTTTCCTGCTCCTCTTAGCATGATAAAGAAGATTCAAAGAGAGTGAGATGCCAGCTCCTTTCATTCAGTCAGTAGCTTCAATCATTTCTGGACGTTTTTCAATGGCAAAAATCAATGAATATTGTAAATGCACAAACAGTAATTTCTCCGCATTGCAAGGTGCAATTCTGAAATTTTTTGCTTTTTCCTGCTCCTCTTAGCATGATAAAGAAGATTCAAAGAGAGTGAGATGTCAGCTCCTTTCATTCAGTCAGTAGCTTCAAACATTTCTGGTATATGAATAACATGATGTTTTTCAATGGCTAAAATCAATGAATATTGTAAATGCACAAACAGTAATTTCTCCGCATTGCAAGGTGCAATTCTGAAATTTTTTGCTTTTTCCTGCTCCTCTTAGCATGATAAAGAAGATTCAAAGAGAGTGAGATGCCAGCTCCTTTCATTCAGTCAGTAGCTTCAAACATTTC
>NW_027369329.1:0-43417 GCF_046119375.1 Phyllobates terribilis
AAGCTCAGCTGATCGACACTTTGTTAGTAATGTGTATGGTCCTATGCATGAGCGGATTCACAGGTCGAGTGAAATTATAGAAAAAAGTTTAAAAAATATATATAAGAAGTATATTTAGATTTTTACAACTAAGTCTATACATGAAAATTTTAATTCGAATTAGATAATTTAGTGATGAATGATAAGTTTGTTCATTTTTATTGTTAGGTTTGTTTTAAATTGTGAATAAATTATACTGATTTATGGTTTATTTAATAATATTATAAATATTTTATAAAGAAAATTCAATGAAACTAAAAGTACAGTTTTTAACAATCGCTGTTTAGCTTCAATAAGACAAATAAAGTATTAGATTACTGTAGGTATAGTAAATTAATATGTTGATCAAATTAGCTTCTTCTTGGTTGGATGTAGCTTTCCCTAACTTTTATTGAATTCTATTAAAATAAAAACCAAGCAAGGTTAATGGTCCTTTCTAAATAATGATGAATGATTTTTCTTATTTCTGAGCATTTGGATTGTATTGTGAATAGAAAAAGACAAAGTATCTAATTTTGATTTTAAAATAATTAAAATAAGATGATTTAATCTTTATAAAGAAAGTATTTAAAACAACTTTAAGTATATGAAAGAGAAGTGAAAATCAAGAATTTTAGAAATGCATTCTTGTTCTTGTTTTTTGTGTGAAATTTACAATGAAGAATGTCTCTATTTATAGGCTAAGAGGAACATGTAACTCTTGACTAATTTACATCATCTTGAATGCAAAGTGAAGAAGAGTTAAGAATGTGAATAATTTACACACTATTAACCTTAATAATACATCTTCATTTTCAAACTTTTAACATGATCTTCTACATGCTTTAATCTACTTCGTACAAGCCAAATAAATACATTAGATAATTTCACTAATACATTAACGATCCCCCTTGAATATCCACATTCGAACTGGTATGGGATATGAAGGTATGTTGCCTCGTTAAAAACCTTGTCAGGAAAAACTTAGTGGGATAAAAACCTGATGAAAGGGAACAAAGAGTGCAACCATAGATCCCATTTTACACCTTGATGAAGTCTCATTAAAAACCTTGTCAAGCAAAACCATGTGGATAAAAGCTTAACCGAAAGGAAAAAGAGTGCAATGTGTATGATGATCCCCATGAGATCAATGAGTGTCTCCAAGTCTATGCATTCCAATCTTTGATTCTAGTTCCGCAAACTTCTTGGGGTTTAATGACTTTGTGAACATGTCATCCAAACTATTACTCGACCGGATCTCTTGAATATTGATTCTCCAACTTCATCCAACTCATATGTAGGGAAGAATTTGAGTAATTTATATTTCGTACGATCTTTCTTTATGTAGCATTTCTTCATATGAGCAACACATGTTGAGTTGTCTTCATATAGCTTTGTGGGCCCATTGGTGATGGGCCCCATTCCATATTTATTCTGGATGAATGTGATCATTGCTCGGTATACCACACATTCTCTCCATGTCATATAATGCGATCAAATCCGCTTGATTTGATGGCGTTGTTCTTGTTGTTATTGTTTGCTTATTTGATCTCCATGATATGGAAGTGCCTCCATATGTGAGCACATAACTATTTGTGATTTGGCCTTATGTGGTCGGATAAGTAACATGCATCTGCATATCCAGCAAATGTGGCATCTCTTAGGGTATGGTAGGACAAACACAAATCATGTGTACTCGAAGATAGCAAAATATGTGTCGATCCCGTTCCAATGCCTCCTTGTAGGGGTGGAACTAAATCCGGAGAAGAAGTTTACTGCAAAAGCAATATCTGGTCTTGTATTGCTAGTTAAATACATCAAAATACCTATCGCAGCTAGATATGGTACTTCAGGACCCGAGAAATTCTTCATCTTCTTCTCTAGGACGAAACTGATTCTTATCAACATTAAGGGATCGAACATCCATGGGAGAGCTCAAAGAGATGTGCATTATCCATATTAAACCTTCTCAAGATTTTCTCAGTATAATTAGACTGGTGGACGAATATTCAGCCATCCATGTGCAATTTGTAAACCAAGACAAAGCTTAGTTTTACCGAGATCTTTCATCTCGAATTCTTTCATCAAATATTTTGTAGTCCCTTGAATTTCATGATAAGTTCCAATAATGTTCAAATCGTCAACATAGACTGCTATGATGGCAAATCCATTTTCGGATCGCTTGATGAAAACACATGAACATATGGCATCGTTCTTATACCTTTCCTTCACAAGATAATCGCTAAGGTGGTTGTACCATATCCGTCCAGATTGTTTTAATCCATAGAATGACCTCCTTAGTTTTATAGAGAATAATCCGCGAGGTTTAGAGTTATAAGGCAGTTTTATTCCTTATGGAACTCACATATAGATATTTGTATCAAGTGACCCATATAAGTATGCAGTCACGACATCCATAAGACGCACCTGTAATTTTTCAAATATAGTCATGTCAATGAGAAACCTCAATGTAGTTGCATCAACCACATGAGAGTATGTTTCATCATAGTCAAATCCATGAATTTGAGAGAAACCTTGGGCTACAAGTCTTGCCTTATACCTGACAACTTCATTTTTCTCATTCCGTTTTCTTATGAAAACGCATTTGTTACCCACGGGCTTTATACCCTTTGGTGTACGGACCACAGGGCCAAAAACTTTTTGCTTCTCAGTCGATCTTAGTTATGCATGTGTGGCATCTTTCCATTTTGGCCAATCTTTCCTTTGGTGACATTCATCAATCGATTTTGGCTCAATGTCCTCATCTTCATACACAACGTCTATAGCTACTGAGTAAGCAAATATATCATCAATAACGACATATTTCCTATTCCATTGTATACATGTGTATACTTATGCAGAGTTTATGAAAATCTCAAAATTATTGATATTTCTATCATTATCTAGGATGTCAGTTCTTGTGAGATTCTTTCATTTTCAATCACTTTGCCTTTATCATATCTCTCATAAGCTATCGTGAAATTTCTTACTATACCCTTTGGATTCTTTGACCTTCTTGGTTTCAAGTCTTTTGAACCTGGTAGCCTACCCACGCTTCTGGCGTGTTATGGACTCATTTACAATTGATGCCTCTGGCTGTCCAGTGGGTTTTTCAATTCTTCCAGGTGCATTTGATGTTGGTATATGTGACTTAGTTACTTTCTCTGAGTCAATGAATGCATCTGGTAACTGATTTGCAATATTTTGCAAATAAATGATCCGTTATATTTCTTGTTCACACATCTTTATTCTCGGGTCAAGGTGATATAATGCTATTGCAATCCATGTAATCTCCTTTTCATGTACATTCACACCATTATTTTCTCCCCTGATTTAGGGAATATACTTTCGCCAAAATGACAATTAGCAAACCTTGTTGTAAATAAATCGTTGGCTGTTGGTTCGAGATATTTAATGATTGAGGGAGATTCGGAACCAACATAAATTCCCAATCTTCTTTGCGAATCCATCTTTGTACGCAAAGGTGGAGAAATAAGAACATAAACAGCACATCCAAATACCTTTAGATGCGGAATGTTTGGCTCCTTACCAGATACTAACTGTAGTGGGGATTATTCATGGTTTGCACTTGGTCTCAATCGAACCAAATTTGTTGCATGCAATATAGCGTGTCCACAGGCTAACACTGGTAATCTCAATTTCATTAGTAATGGTCTAGAGATTAATTATAATCGTTTTATCAAGGATTTGGCCAGACCATTTTATGTGTAAACATGAGCTACTGGATGATCTACATTATATCCAGTAGACATACAATAGTCACTGAAAGTTTGAGATGTGAGTTCGTCTGCATTATCAAACCGAATTTTCTTTATTGTATAATTATGGAACTATTCCCTTGGTCGGATTATTTGAGCAAGTAGCCAAATGCAAAATTCTTGTTGATAATAGACTTACATGTGACCAATGTGTGGATGCATCAATTAACACCATAAAATATCGAAATGGTCCACACGGTGGAGCAATTGGTCCACATATATCTCCTTGGATTCTTTCCAAAAATGTAGGCGTCTCACTTGCTATTTTGTTTTGGGGAGGTCTTATAGTAAGTTTTCCGAGTGAGCAACCACTATAATTAAATCCACTGGATGATAGGAGCGTAATGTCTTTTAATGGGTGTCCAAGTGAATTCTTTATGATTTATGCATCATTACTGACCCTGGATGACCCAAACGGTCATGTCACAAGGTGAAAGCAGTTTGGTCAAATGACCTCTTACTTATTGTTGCATTGACTTCACACGGATAAATATATGCATAATATAATCCGGAGGTACCTGGCATCCTTTCAAGGATCTGGTTTTGACTAGATTCATATCTTATGATGCACATATATTCTTTTCCATTTTCATTCACGATTTTCTTATGAAACCCATTATGACACACATATTTGAAATTAAATAAATTTCTTTGAGATTTACTCGAATATAGCGCGTCATTTATAACAAATTTTGTCCCTCGTGGGAGTATAACAATAACTCTTCCAGTGCCTTCTATGAGTTCAGATGCACCTGGTATTGTGGTGATATTGCCTTCATAGGCGTTCAAGTGAGTAAAGTACTCTTTTTTCTAAAGATGGTGTACGTCGTTGATCAGTCTACAAGACGTTGCTCTTTCCCATCGAGTTTTACTTTGGATGAGTTCATTCTTTCTAATATAGATGTAGAAAGAGTTGTAATAAGAAAGGAACTTCATATATATTACACATCAATCACCAAGTCTAATAAAGCTTCAAAGAAAAATAAATAAGTGAAAACATAGTACAAAGAAATAAAGTTTTGAAATTACATAGATATTTTAATGTTTTATATGGTAAAATCATTAATATGCTCAAAGTCAAAAAATTGACCATCATCTTGGCTGGCCATGTGTATATTACTCACACCTGCACTTTTAATGAAGTTGGTCTTCATGTTTTTTTTCTTGCTCTTCTCATCTTGGTATAATTTTACCAGATGTGGAGTCACATGACATTCTCTTGCCCAATTACCAGTCATGCCACATTTTTGGCAAGTGGATTTTGATTTATGGGAGGTCATAAATGACCCATCTCGACCTTTGCTTACCATTCCCCTTGAAGTTGTGGTTATCATGGTATTTATAGTGGCCTTGACCATGAACACCAAGACCTCCACGGCCACCTCTGCATCCACAACCACCACGGCCACCACGGTCATTGTCTTGTGTGTTGTTGACCATATGTATTAGCGTTCCCATATTGGAAGTCGTTGTCAACAGCGTTAGTCCCAGGAGGAGCCATTGATCCAGTAGTCCTCATATTATGGTTTATCATCAATAGCTTATTATTATTTTCATCCACCAACAATACTCTTAACAAGTCAATGTATTTTTCAAACTTTTTTTGTCTACACTGTTGTTGTGACAACATGTTAGACAGATTCATGGTGGAATATATTTTCTCTAATATTTTTGCTTGGGTTTTTTGTTCACTGCATAACCTCAACACAGTGGTGATCTTGTACATAGCACTGCTATATCACTTATTGATTTAAAGTCATGAAACCTTAAATTATCTCACTAATGTCTTACTTGTGGGAGTAGCACATCCTTTTGATATTCATGTTGTTCTTTTAAATTCTCCCATAATTTGAAGGGATCCTCATGAAACAAATACTCAGTCTTAAAGACTTTCATGTATGTGGTGGTACAAGAGATTTTGCATTTCCTTCTGGTGTCGCTTGATTTTTATCCTCCACGGTTTTCTCAAGGCCATGTTCCTTGAGGTAAGATACAACATCATTCCATTCTAGGTATCTTTGACTAGCCAGGTCAAGAATTTCAAATTCTCGTTGCACGCTTTTTGCCATTTTCTTGATGATTCTTGATAAGTGGTGATTAGAGGTTCGTCATGCTGATAACGTATTGTAAAATGACTAAGACATAGTTTCTTAATCTTGATTTGAAATGATTAAGACAAGATAACTTAATCTTTATAAAGGAATCATTTAAAACAACTTTAAGTACTAAGAGAGAGAAGAAGATATCAAGAACTTTAGAGAAGTATTCTTCCTTTTATTTTGTGTGAAATTTACAATGGAAATGTCTCTATTGATAAGCTAAGGGGAACACCTAACTCTTGACTACTTTTACATCATTTTAAACGTAAAGTGAAGAAGAGTTAAGAAGGTTAATAATTCAGACGCTATTAACCTTGATAATACATCTTTATTTTCGGACTTTGAACATGATCTTCTAGATACTTTATTCTACTTTTGCAAGCCAAATAAATACATTAGATAATTTCACTAATGCATAACAGATTGGTTGTTTTTTCAATAACGAATAATCACAATAACTGATGTGGATGTTAAGATCAGTTTGGATTTGGACCGGTTAGTAGGCAGCTTTCCTTTTAGTTTGGAGTTCTTATCAACGTACAATGGAGTTAATCTGGAACATTGTCGGAGATACTAGACATGATTATTGTAGTATTAAGGCTCTTGAAGATCCCAACAAATAAATTGACAAACGTCATATATTTGAGTTTTCTAAAGATTTCTTATTTAGGTGTAGAAACATCACGACAATTCATTTAATATATTATATTCTTTTTTTTCTTACTTGATTGTTTTAGGTTTGTGTTTAGTCGATTTCCTTCGTCTCGACGTAGTTATACTCTTTATAATCTGTTTATTTCAACTACTATTTTTTACTCTCTCGATCTACTAAACATTATTATCGGATAATCTAAATTCTTTCATTTAATAAGAAAAGTATTAGATTTATAAGTGTAAGACTCAATATATAACTAGCTTTACAACTGTAAACTAGTATTTGCTTATCTCAAATTGAGTGGAAAACGTACACCAGACTTAACAAATTTTGACCTAATAATTTTTGTAAAAGGTAGCCTACTATTTTTTCTTTGTTGAAAAGTGGCCCACTAACTAATGATACAATAAGTTGCTTAGTTTCAATTCAACAATATGCAATTACAAAATATTTATATATTATTTCTTCACACACATATATGTATATAATATATATTCACATATCAAATAAAAAAACATATACACCACAGGCTACTCCGGCTACAAGCTAAAAAAATCCATTAACACTTCAACTAATTACATTAAGAATATATACAAATAGAGATTAACGAGCAAACCGATCGAGAAAAAAAAAATCGATCAAGCTCACTCTTAAGTTGCATTATTTCGTCCAGTCCGGTCCAAATATAATAAATATGTAAAAACCGACAAAATAAACAACTATATATTTATACAATTTTTCAACGTGACGTAAATATTAATATTGCATAAAGTACAAATTTTGGTTTAGTTGATTGAGTTTCCTTCGTAGAAAAACGCACTCATCCCACAGACTCCGGTTTTCATTAACCGTGAATAAAAGATGATGGTTCAATGTCCTGAACCGGTTCATCAACTCCCGGTTTTCAATTTTAAGCCGGTTCACGTTGCTAACTAAGCTCTCCATACTCTTCAATTTCCGCATCCTGGAACGTCTCGCGGATAACCGGTTCGAGAGCTTCCGTTTGCGTCTCCTTTCCTCCATGATCGACTCCGGTTCGTCCTTAACCTGAATCCGGTTGGGTTCGAATGAACCGGAAATTGAATCGGAAGAGGAGTATAGGTTAAGGGAGGGTTTGGGGTGTGAGGTTGGGGTTGGGTCAAAGAGAGAGGAAAACTCATCCCAAGGGGTGAAACCAGGATCGAGTTCCGGGAACGGAGCTCCGCCGGCGGTGGGAAAGTTGGCCAGAGAAATGGACGGCATTTGGTCGGAGAATAGTGTAAGGTGGGAGAGAGAAAGAAGAGGTAAAGGGAAGAAAGGTGTTGAAAGCTCCCGCTATTTAAAGGCGTTGGCGACCAAATTATAATTATTAATTTTTGAATTAATTTTTTAATTCACATCTTGTGAAGCAGCTGGAAGCACGGACACGTTTAGGAGAGAGCCGTGTCCGTGTTCGACACATGTAGGACACACGAACACACTTGGACACGTCTGGACACACTTGGACACGCTTGGACACATCTCGGACACGGTCAAGACACGGTCAACAAAACCAGACACACCTCGGATACACCTTGGACACACCCGGACACATCTTGTAACAATTTATCTTGATCTTTTTTAATATTATTTTTCACTTTTTGCTCCATATATCACCGATGTCTAGCCTCCTAATACCGTCAATTTACTAAAAGCATTCAACCTTTTTATTCGACTTGATTTACCTAATTTTTGTTATATATATTATGTGAGTACTATAAAAACCAACATAACGACATTATTTAATGCTACAATCATTCTCCGTGAAATTACTTAAATTCATTAATAATTAGTTTTACTATTAATCATTTTTTACAATTAAATATCATATTTTTAATAATGTATTTATAAAAATATATAATTTTTTATGTCGTGTCCTATTTTTCTATATTTGGATTTGTTGTATCCCCTTGTCATGTCATGTTCGTGTCCCCATATCTGTGTCCGTGTTCGTGCAACATAGTGAAGCAATGAAGGTGATAATTAAGATTATCAATAATGATAATATTTCAAAGGCTAGAATCTATTCTCATTTCTCACATAAGTGAAAACTTTCTCACATGATCTTTACCATATTCATAATAATAGTAAAAGAAAAAATATATACCTTTATCAGAGTTTCTTTTTCTAAAGGACATCCGAGTTTTATATATTATTTGAATTATAATAGTACTATTCACCATGTATTATTATTTTATCTAATAACTTTTTATCATCTCATCAAATCGCACAACTTAATTAAATATCACATCTTTAAAAAACTCTCTTATAAAAAATATTATTTATAATTTATATATTAAAAATATTTTCGTGCATGGCACGAGATATACGCTAGTTTTTTATTACGCATATAATACATACTCCTATATGAACAAAGCTTACACATCCAACCTCATTTTTCATCAATTTATAATTAAAAATAGCTTTAATTTTTAAATAGAAGTAAAAATATATAAAAATATAAGCATAATACTTGACATGAATATTAGTATTTTAAATTAAGAGTATTATTAAATGTAAATAATATTAAAAAATTAACTATGATATTTAAGATGAATATCATATGGATGCTGAAGTTAATTAATTTGATTAACTAAAAAAGAAGTTAATTAATTTGGATATACACGTTATATATCGGTCTTTTTGGTTTTGTATATTTAGAGGGAAATTTGGTTTTAATGAGCAAACGTAAGAACGTCGTATAATTTTGTATGCATGAACGTATACAAAATGATATAAATGTTGATTTGTCATGTTTATGTATGAATTTTAGTTGTGTGAGTTTTAGTTTGTATGCATGAAAAAACTTATTTATATAATCATATATTATATAGTTAAAGTCTTACACGTAAAATATATGTTTTTTTTGTTTATATATGTAGTGAAGTTAATTTATTTTAATATTTATTTTACACACTTATATTCTCATATTATTAGTTATTGATGATTTTGACGTGAATCTTTCCCTATGAAAATTGATTTGTATTTGTAGTCAAGTAACGTATTTTTTAAACATTGCAAGAGAATAAGAAGAATTGTCCATACATTATCAAAAAGGGTGGTACAAGTGCCCATAAATTATTGGAATATTTGTTATAATACTGACTTCATTTTGCAAAAGGCCGATTGTATAAAGTTTTAGATACAATGTGTGGTTGTGAGCAATTTATCATAAATTCTAACCACTTTCATATAATACCAGAAAAATGAAGTTTTACTGTCAAATTTTAAGCAATACAGACAAATTTAATAAAGTATTGACAACTGATTAAAAATAATAAAGGTGCTTTTCTACGCACTGTCACACGGAAATGTCAATTTTACAATGTCGTAGTTGGAAGAAGAAAATTCGCAATTTGACATATAAATGACCATTCAAGGGACATTAAAAACAAATTTGAATATATATATTGTTTATATTGTTTTCATTACTTTACAATCCACCTATTTGATATGTAAAGAGAAGAAGTAAATTACACTTCATCTATTTGTACATACTACATAGACATAAGTGCAATTATAGAACTTTTATTTATATATAGGGAAGTATGTTCGTTTAATATACATATAACAATATGGATTTTCTATAATAGCTGAATACGTACGTATACGTTAATAAATATACATGCATATAAAACAACTACCAATAGATCGGTCTTACGTGAAGAAATATTTGTAGTCGATTTTTTCGATGTACATTTTACCTGCTATTATACTTGCTCGTTCATTAACATAAATCATCTTTAATAAATATTTATTGGAAAAGGCTTATGTTAATGGTCGAACTATAATTGCATAAATCGTATGACGATTGAAGCTTTTGGGAAGAACCAAGGGTCTATAATTTTGTTATGTGATCATAAAATGAAAGGGCTCTCTAATCTAAGAAAAGGACAATAAAATGAAAGGGCTCTCTATAATTTCTTTTGTTTTTTTTTATATTTATCGATACATGTTTTCTATTGTATATATTTTTAAATATATTTATTTAAAAATTTTAAAATTTTCATATTCTTAAAGTATTTATTGAGATGAATCAAACAAGATCACTTATGACTATGTTTTTACTTATATATTGGAAGTTATTAACAAGATTTCCTTAACCGATAAATAGTACCGAGAAAAAAGTGAGAAGAACTTTTGGGGACGGAGGGAGTATTATGTAATCTAACTATGATCTACTTATCATACTAGTTTCATCATCCGGTCAATACTAAATTAAGAATGCTAGAAAAAAAAATTGTGTTCTTTTGTACCCTATAAGTCCCTATTTAATTAAGGGTAAAGTTAATCTAATAAAAAAAATATTTGTGTGAGAAATGATAGTGAATGTTAGCATTTGAATTTGAAAAAAATTCAATAGTTAAGATTCAATCTCATTAATATGAGTTGACTACGTTAACATTATTGACCGGTGTTGAGCAGCGTTAACCGATCGTTGATTTTGTTTTTTATAGAGATCAAAAATTTATTTTTTCAATGGAGATTTTTTTTCGACACGAAATGTGCAACATTTTTCTCATAATGTGCGATATTTTTTATACTAGAATGTGTTATATATTTACATATGTACTGTATGAGATTTATAAAGCCAAAATCTATCATGTTCCTAAATGTGTAATTTTTTACTAAAAACGTGCAATGATCTGAACATGTAAATGCAATAAAATTATAAGTATTTTGTATTATAATTCAAATGACAATATTTTAAACATTTATCATATATTATTACTCCTCCGTCCCTATTTTATCTTCCAGTTTGACCAGAAACACGGGTTTTAAGGGAAAAGTGAAGAATAATAATTGTGGAGGAAAGAGATAGAGATAAAGAGTAATAATTGGATATTGAATGAAGATAAAGTAGTATTGGGAGAGGATAATTTGTATTGGATAGAGTGAAAGTGTATTGGAAATTGGAAAAAAATGGTTGAAAAGTAGTTTCTATAAATGGAAAAGGAGAGGATAAAAATGGAACACGAAAAAGGAAAGTGGGAAGATAAAAAAGGGACGGAGGGAGTAGCATTTACATGTACATTTACTAAGAAGATGCAGCACATATATATGAAACTGATGCACATATGAGTAAGAAGGTTATATATTTAAATTTCAATCACATTTAATCATAACAACATTGTACATTTACTTAGAATACCTTGCACATTTATTCAAAAAATCTCGCAAAATTACTCATACAACTTTTCACATTCAATAGGAATATCTTGCACATGTGTAGAAAAGTTATGTATAATTGATGCACATCTATAACAACCAAATTCACTAGACTTGCACATTGTTAAAGAAAATATTACACATTTTGTAAGAGAACCTCTTACAATAATGATATTTCAATGCACATTTAATTTTATAGGAAATCAAGTAAACTTAATCACATTCTAACGCACATTTACTGATAATATCATGCACGTTTACTCATACGATCTTGCACAAGTACTTTTAGAACATTGCAATTTATTCATACGATCTTGGATAGTTATTTATAAAATCTTACACATTTGCGTAGAGTATCTTGCACATATATAAAAGAAACTGATGCACAATTGATTCATAAAAAAATCAACTAAAACTACTCACATTGCAATGCACATTTCTATAGACTTTTATTGCATATTTGTGTAGATTTTCTTGCACATTTGCATACAAAATGTTGCGCATTCTCGTGAAAAAAATTGAGGTCGAATTTATTTTTTTTTGGTCAACGGGTTGATCAGCGTTGACCGTTGACCATTGACTATGAGATCAATTCTAGTCATTTGATTTGAAAATATCCAATGACTAATATTCATTTTAGTATTTCACAAATAAAAACTTTCTCATTAAAAGCTTACCATTTACTAAATAACATAAAATAAAACTATTAAAGAATGGATGTCTTTCACAAAATCTTGAAGTAGGAGATTAGTTACATGAGATTAATAGGGTCTGTTCGTTTCGTCATAAAAAAGTACTTCTAAGTACTTATTTTTCTTTTTCAGAAAATAAGTACTCATTTGACTTGTTCGGTTCGTCCATCCAAAAAAAATTTAAAAGTACTTCGAAGTACTTATTTGCCTACAAAACAGAAGCAATAAAATGACGCTTTTAAAAAATTAGAAGTACTTCTTTTACCATTTCACATTTTCCCTCATTTTCTATTTCTAGATAATAAATGCATTAAATAAAAGTATCAGCACCACCAACAACATCATCACTAGCAACAACATCTAACAGCATTGGCGGAAAAAAATTGCCTACAAAACAGAAGCAATAAAATGACGCTTTTAAAAAATTAGAAGTACTTCTTTTTCATTTTCTTTTACCATTTCACATTTTCCCTCATTTTCTATTTCTAGATAATAAATGCATTAAATAAAAGTATCAGCACCACCAACAACATCATCACTAGCAACAACATCTAACAACATTGGCGAACCGAACAAACCCTATGAGAAGACCTTGGTACTTTTTGAATTTGAAGGCAAATATGATGATAACTTACACCTTAAATGATGTAAATTAATGATAATAATGAGAAGTAAAATCACTAGTATAAAAGATGCATTTCTTATGAGTTTTTTTACAAAGCAAAAAGAGGTTTTTTCAAGTTCTGTTATATGTGTGACCGAGAAATATCTCTCCGGGATTTTCCAAAACTCCTGAGAAGTAACACACGGTCAAGAATTTTAAAAAAAACTTCTGAGAGACGTTTCTCATCGATTTTAAAAAAACCTGAGAGAATGTTTATATGCTTGTCTATATTAGCTTCATTTTTTCAGGTGTTTATACAAAACCACTGAGAAATCATTGAATTTTAATAAGAAAAATTTCGATATAATTTCCTTTTCACGAACATGTGCATTATATAACTCAAACTACGATTGTAGAAGTAAATTCTTTTTTAATATACTTCTGTTAATACTCAAGTCAATTACACAATTATCCAACAATAACAATAAGAAAAATATCTCTAGCGTTTCGAACAAATTCAAAATAATAAAAATGGTTTTGTATCTAAATTATAACTTATAAGAGAAATAGCTACTTTGTAATCTGATTCTCCAAGTTTGAAACCACTCTTCACAAATTTCATCAATCAGCTGTGTGTTATAGGTGTAAGACGGCTCTTGAAAATACTACACTAAAACCATATATATATGTATATTACATTTTTATTATTTCCATAACCAACGATAAAATATCTCATAACTTGATACAACGTCCAGAACTAGAGAAATACCACGAAAATCACGTGTCTTAGGTCTTAGACTCTGGTAATTTGTTTGTAACGCCTAGAACTTGATGCATCAGGTGAGTATCATATCTACAGTGCCACAGAATTGATACTCATCATATCAAGGTATACAATTATAATGGCTTGTTATTAATCCTTGATGCTGTTCATGATTATTAGTGTTGAGTTTGCTATTTGTTATTATTGATGAACAACATCAAGGAGTATAATCAATAATAACAAATAGCAAACTCAACACTAATAATCATGAACAACATCAAGGATTAATAACAAGCCATTATAATTGTATACCTTGATATGATGAGCTTGTGGTGTATTTAGTCTGCATTCAAAATCTCAGCTTCCACATCATCGATGGCTTGTGAGGTCTTACTTCTTGTAATCTCAGTCGCATAGTAAGAGTTAACAATAATCTTTTCTTGTCCAAACAAGTGGCAGGGCATATAATATTATCTTTTCTTGATTTCTTAGAAAATCCATTGAAAGATTATGCAGATTTGGAGATTGGCTAATTATATAAATGAATTATATTTTTAAAATTAGTTAATATATTAAGAGAAGTGTTAGCGGCTTTTACCTTCTTCTTCGAGGTCTTCATCTACCTTTTTATGTGTTGCAACCTTTGGGACAGTTTTAACAGCTAATTTATGCAATCATCAATAGTAAATGTGGGATCGACGAGTCAGTCTTATGATCGACTCGCTTAAGTGTTTAAAAGATGTATATGATAAGAATACAATTAAGCTAGTCTAATCTCCAAGTTAAACACAATAAGCTAGTAAACTAATGTGTTAGAGTTGCGGAAGGGGAGATTAGCTACAATGTTGAACTTAAAATATGAGTTAGAAAGTTCAACTCAATGCAAGGATTTTTTCAAGGTGAGAACCCTAAGCTTCTAATAAGATCGGGATAAAACTCACCACTAAGATTATATTAATCAAGAGAAATTACACATGAGAGCTAGTTTTAAATCTAAGTAACTCTCCCTCACAATACAATCTACGTTCAACACAATACAAGCAATATCACTCTCAAGCTCTAAGGTGATTAGGACACTCGCTCACTTCACAACGGACTCAGCCAGAGTAGCTTTACTCTAACTCTCAACTCTATCTAATTCGCTCTTACTTTCTCCTCTCAGCAAGTAAAGTTTCCTAAGCTTTCTCTCTTAATCTCTCTCAGCTCATAACCTCATCTCGTGTGCCTAACGAAACATAATGCACTTATATATAGTATTCCTAACTTAACGCCCAAGTCTAGCGAATCTATATATAACGGCATGAAGAAGTCCACCTTAGCGATCTGTGTGATCAATCCACTCCTAGAATGCATCAACGGTCATATGCGCTTTGCGCTTTGTCCAGCTTGGCGATCCCCATTCATCGCTATCCATAGGTAGAAATCCTAATAAACTCATGTTGTTTCCATTTCCCCTATCCTTAGCTCTCAACCCTCCCTTCACTTGACAAAATTATTTGTACACTGGTGCAGGATTCCTCGTCTAGACTCTCTCTTTCTTCACCATTGCTTGTATTTTCTCTCTTCACATAGAAGCGCGACCACTAGCTTTATAGCGACTCTCTTTCGGTTAAAGCTAGTCCTTCCGTCTTCTATCTCTTCACTTCAACACTTTATTCTTCACTTCATCACTTATTCTGCCTTGGCGAGATTCATCTTTCCCCGCTAGGCCTGAAGCTAGTCTCCTCATGGATTAAGCTATTCCGCTTGTATCAAAGCTACTCTTATAACTCCTCGAGCTATACCTGTAAAGCTTATCACACACAATGGACATCAAATACTTAGGTTTATCATCATCAAAACAAGCGGAATGTTTGAGCTAGCCAGTTACACACTCTAGCTCAAACCAACAATTTCCCCCTTTTTGATGATGACAAACACTCAAACAATAAAGCTCAATATAACTCAAAGCGTACTCAGTTAAGCTATAGATATGCAATGAAGATTAATCAAGTACTTTCAGATATAACAAATAAGCTCAATATCTTGCTAAAAACACTTAGCACGTATACCTTTGTCCCCCCTTAGACCAAGTTGGTCTAATATCTTCCCCCTTAGTTGAATAAGGTATGAACATCTGTTTAATTTCCCCCTTTTTACATTATCAAAAAGTGCAAGTATAATTCATGCAAAGGGAACTAAAGTGGAAAGTGCAAGCAAGCTAAACTCAATAATCAAGCATATTAAGTCAATAAGCACAGAAAGTAAGGTGTAACCAAGCATAAAGTGCAAGATTATAGAAACCTATAGAGCAAGCTTTATATCATATAAATCCTTACACCTTTTCAGAGCTGGGAAAACCTAGTGATTACTAGTTAAACATTTAGCAAACAAAAACAGAGCAAAAGGCAAAAAAACACAAGCTTTATATCATATAAATCCTTACACCTTTTTAGAGATGGGAAAACCTAGTGATTACTAGTTAAAACATTTAGCAAGCAAAAACAGAGAAAAAGGCACACAAAAACACAAGCTTAAACACCCTAGGCATCACGCTGGTGGGTGAAAGCAACCAAGTTCTGCATAATTCCAGCTAATTCATCTTGTCTCTCTGTCATAAGTTGTAGATGTGCAACGATCTCTGTTAATCTCTTCTCAAGGGTGGAACACTGGTTCTGAATAGCTAGTACAGTGTATGCTTGAGACTCACTGGTAGTGGGTATAGTCACTTCTCTCGACTGAGTTCTGGAAGAGTTGGCAGCTAGTATAGATAGTTTCGCTGGAGCTGGTTTAGAGACGATCTTGGTTGCCTTCTCAATAGTAAGCACGTTGTCGAAGCTGGTCGCTTTGATAGGCTTGTAGAGACCTTCAGCCTTCAACATGCGAGCTATTATGTGTGGAAACGGGAGAGGGGAACCATGATGCGTTCGGCTAACCACCATATGAGAAAACATTATCTGTGATGTGTGATTATCTCTCCACTCAAGCATTCTTCCATGATGCAACAGTCTGAGGTGGTGACATGGTCGAGATTGGAGTTCATGTGAGTGATATTTTTAACGATGAAATGGTGAAGGAGTTGCTTGGATGCTGAGAGGTGATCAGTCTTCAACACTTGAGGGACATTCTTACCAAACACTATCTCTTTGATTAATCTTGAATCCGCAGGCTAATGTTTCTTGTAAAGTCGACCAAAGACAACTAGAGAGCCATCTTGACCCGGCTCTTGACCAATAGCTTTATCCAGATCCTTGACTTTGAAGCTTTCATTAGCATCGTTGAACCATTGGAAGTTGATAGAAGAAGGTTCACCAGTAGTAGAATTGCTAGAAAGCGAGCATAGTTGACGAACGAGATCAAGATTAGCTTCACTTACCACATTCTCGAGTTTATCCCAATTCTGCATCTTGAGCAGGTAAGTGAAGCAATCTGAACCTCAAGCTTCCTCAATCACATGAAGCATATCTGGCGACACAATGAGCGTAGCTAGAATGTCTCGCTTAGCAATACCTGTAGGAATCGGTGGAAACTGTGGGAACTCTGACTTCACAACTACCTTGACTTCTTTCTTCGACTTCTTCGCTCGGGGTTGCTTCTCTTTCTTAATAGTAACTTTTTGAGGCACTATCTCACCACTTTCTTCATCCTCTAATATAATATATTCTTCTTCAATCTCAATCATTTTGTGTTTATCCGTAGCCTTCGATACACTCTTAGCATCTTTGATTAGCTTATGCTGGGATGGGGCAAACTCCTCATCCTCTTCATCTTTGAATGAAGCAGCTAGTGTATGAGGGAGATAAGGAGAGGTAAGCAAGAGTTGTTCACCTTGTACTGATTTCACTGGCATCGAGAATACCTCTGTTTTGACATTCGCCAAATATGTGAGCACATTGGCGACATCGGTTGTCACTGGATCGTTAATCGGTACCATCTCTTTACCTGTCTCAATAGTTTGACCCTCGGTGAGATCGATAATACTGACCTCTGGATTAGCTGGATTGTCGGGAGTCTGTGAAGACATTGATGCCGACACCGGAGCTTTCGGTGTTACCGATGGTAGAGTTGTGGATTTTTGAGCAGCTAAAGCCAATCTGTCTAGCCTCCTTTGGGATAACTTCTCAAGATCGACCTTTCAAGAAGCCATCAGTTCTTCAAGGATCTCTTCCTTGGTAAGCTTAGAGAGTGGGGTTTTGTCAGCCATTTGGTATGAGGTGCTCTGTGTTTTAAGAATTTGAGAATTTGGGGCTTTTTTAGGAGCTTATGTATATGACCAAGTTGGAGCGAGTGAGAGCAAGTGGGAAATCGGAATTTTATGTTGAGTAAAGAGAAGGAGATAACAGGGTAAAGATCATAAGTGAAGGCATACCCATGTACATATAGTGTGAAACAATCTTCCTCTGTAAGATTCACCGCTTCAGCCCAACGGCTAGATTCTCGCAACGGCTCTATCGTTGAAGATACTCTGCAACGGATCTTTTAGCTACGACTACTTTTCTCGCTGAAAGTGATTTACAATGGCTACACGCAGACACATTTACCTGAGACTTGCTTTTCTGAGTGACATGTGGCTATGCAAATATACTCGCTGTAACGTCCAGTAGACGCGCTGGCAAGCTAGTGTAATGCACTATAACGTCTAGGTATGACTTTTCTGAATCTATTTATACTAGATCACTAAGCCACGTAGCTTATTTGAATCCATTTATACTAGATAACTGAGCTACTTGTTTAGACGTCACATTGCTTAGCCACAAAGATTACCTTCCTCATTAAGTAAACTTCACAGTTAAGAAAATCACTGAGTTGTGAACCGCTAGAGTAGATTAAACCAAAAATCAACATAGATTGCCTGCAACTACTCTTACATAAGCGCTTGATCATGCTAGGAGTGTAGAGCTTGTGATATGTGCACCAATTGTAACCATTTAAGCATGAAAAAAATAACAAGAAATGCACATTTCACATGTAGGGACATAGCACACTCACACTCAACATATATGTATATAAATGTGCATACAGAGGGTAACTGTCTTTTTAACACAAAAAAGAATACTTCCTATTGTGGAGTTTATCAAGGGAATTATGAAACATTACATTAATGTTAGGCAAGGGAAATCGTATGAATGGATCATTTCTTTAGGCTTATAATATGGCAAGAAGACGATCACCATTCTCTATTTATGGCACAAGAAGAGCATGAAATTGGCTAAGACTATAATCAATAGCTTTAATGCAATATACGACCTTAGCTAGACTGGCTCTTGAAATAGATAATGCATGAATAGCCCGCAAGCAAGAAGCACAATCAACATATCTTGCTTCAGGTAATAAGAAAAGATAGAAAATCCAGCAGAATCCCAAGGCATAGAAAGATATCCATGCAAGGCGCCTTAGAAAGATATGTTGTTGTTGTTTTGCTCTTCTAGATGAATAAGATATAGTTCAGCGAGTTGAATAAAGATTAGCTTAAGTCTCCAAAGACTCGCTTGAATATATCTGAGTTTCGCTTGAAATAATATATGTCGCTTGACCACAGATGAGACTCGCTTCGAATAAAGCGATACCTGACCACATAGATGTACACCTCCTATAAGATAAGAATGAAAGAGATGTGTGTTAGGCATTGAAGCACACTTTATTTCTTCGTTTCAACCCTGAAGGAGATAGAAACTCCTCCTTATTGCTTGAAATGAGAGTAGCTTTAGAATATGACTTTGTAGCTTCTACTCTGCATTTCATCCTGTAAAATGAAAATCAAGCTTTTGGTTTCCAACGAAGCGTTGGCTTCGAAGGAACGTTAGCACTTGCGATTCCTGAGCTGGAAGGCAGAACATCATCTTCACAACTCGAGGAACATGCTCATAAAAGATATCATCGTTAAGATCAAGAACTTTGTGAGGCTCACTTGTAAAAGCAATACCTCGTCGTGCATTAGCTTGTTTGTGTTTGGCTTTTGAGGGCCTAATACGTACAAGTTGGGTCTTAGATGACCCGCTCTGGTCGAGCTTGTCTCCGGATAGACTTGCTTGATCGAGCTTGCCCTTAGATTTAGCCTTAACAGACTTGCAGGGCTTTTGCTTAAGCACTTTTAAACGCTCACACTCATGCCTTGAGTGACCATTATTCCTGCAGTAAGTACAATAATGATTATATCTAATATAACCATACTTGCCTTTACCAGGGTAAAATGGTTCTCTTCGTATAAGCTTATAAGGTTGAGTGTTCGGATGAGATTGCGCTTGTTTAATATACATGTTATGCACTTTCTCTCCGTGTAACCATTGTTTGTACTGACCTGGCCCTTTCTCTACAAGATTCACTTTGCTTTGTAAGTATGATTTTTCAGCTCTGTAAGAGTGAATTTCCTTGTCTAGCTTGATAATTGTATCATGTGACTCACTAGATAGAGAGGGACCCGAATCAGACGAATCATGATTGTTGAAACCTAACCCTGGTCTTGCTTTCACGAAAACTGTTTGATTGACAGTTTTGGCTTTCACATTTGCATCTAGATTATCTAGCTTGGTTAGTATTTCAACAAGCATGTCCGTGACAGTTGAGTTAGTGCTTTGGACAGTAGCTAAACCCTTGCCTTTACAAAGCTCACAGAAATTGGTAAGAAGAGTAGGCTTTGTAGACAATTGTTTATTTAGCTCAGCTGTTTGATCCCTTAGATCATCAAGTTCTTCTTGTTGAGCTTTCACTTTAGCGCCAGAATTTTAGGATCTAAGACCAATTCATTTAATAGGTCAACAAGGTTTTCCTTTGGAAGGAGCTCAAAATTGAGAGAGCTTACCTCGATGTCTTCTTCTATGCCGGAGTCTTCGATAGCTATTAGACAAATGTCTTTTGTTTCCTCACAACTTAGATCCTTGTCTGAATCTCCCCATAAGACCTTCTTTGATGGCGGTTGATCCCTTGTGCAGTCCTTGGTCATATGCCCATTACATAGGCAATTGAAGCACACCGAGTTAGAGTTGGAGCTTGAGTTTAAATCTAGACATGGAACACCATTGGCTTTAATACAAAGTTTTGTCGGTTGTTTGTCATTGTTGAAATTGCCTTGTTCCTTGAATAATTTTCTGAGTAATCTCATAATAATAGCAATTTCTTTGTCCTTCATGATTCAAACAAGAGAGAGCGAGAGAGAGAGAGAGAGAGAGCAATCAATGCATTGAGCGACCATAGCTCTGATACCAATTGTAGGATGATGAGTTAGTCTTATGATGTGGCTCACTTAAGTGTTTAAAATATGTATATGATAAGAACACAATTAAGCTAGTCTAATCTCCAAGTTAACATAATAAGCTAGTAAGCTAATGTGTTAGAGTTGCGTAAGGGGAGATTAGCTACAATGTTGAACTTAAAAATATGAGTTAGAAAGTTCATCTCAATGCAAGGATTTTTCCAAGGTGAGAACCCTAAGCTTCTAATAATCTCGGGATAAAACTCACCACTAAGATTATATTAATTAAGAGAAATTACACACTAGAGCTAGTTTTAACTCTAAGTAACTCTCCCTCACAATACAATATGCGTTAAGCACAATACAAGCAATATCTCTCTCAATCTCTAAGGTGATTAGTACACTCGCTCACTTCACAGCGGATTCAACACAAAGTAGCTTTCCTCTAGCTCTCAACTCTATCTGATTCGCTCTTGCTTTCTCCTCTCAGCAAGTGAAGTTTCCTAAGCTTTCTTTCTTAATCTCTCTCAGCTCCTAATCTCATCTCGTGTGCCTAACGAAACCTAATGCACTTATATATAGTATTCCTAACTAAACACCCAAGTCTAGCGAATCTATATATAACGGCATGAAGAAGTCCACCTCAACAATCCGTGTGATCAATCCACTCCTGGAATGCATCAACGACCAATGCGCTTTGTGCTTTTTCTCTTGAGTAACAGCTTTGTCCACGTTGACAATCCGCTCCACACCCTTAGCGCGTCCCTGATTTGTCCACCTTGACGATGCCCGTTCATCACCATCCATAAGTAGATATCCTAACAAACTCCTGTTGTTTTCATTTCCCTATCCTTAGCTGCTCGACATTCGGTTCACTTGACAAAATCCTCTATGTACTGGTGCATGATTCCTCGTCTAGACTCTTGCTTTCTTCACCATTGCTTGTATTTTCTCTCTTCACATAGAAGCGCGATCCACTAGCTTTACAACGGCTCTCTTTCGCTTAAAGTTATCTATCTCTTCACTTCAACACTTTATTCTTCACTTCATCACTTATTCTGCCTTGGCGAGATTCAGCTTTCCACGCTAGGCCTCAAGCTAGTCTCTTCATGGACTAAGCTATTCCGCTTGTGTCAAAGCTACTCTTATAACTCGTCGATCTATACCTGTAAAGCTTATCACACACAATTAACATCAAATACTTAAGTTTATCATAATCAAAACAAGTGCAGTGTTTGAGCTAGCTAGTTACACATTCTAGCTTAAACTAACAGTAAATATTAATGAGATTTCACATCTTAGTAGTCAACAATCCAACTGAACATAGATAAAAATGAAAACCTCCACATCCTCATAATCTTATTCCTCAGACTCACAGTCATAGAAACTCCCATCTGAAACTAACTTCTCGGATATTGGTGTAACCACCTATATTATAGGATAAATATGTATATCTAAGCATGGTAGCAAAAATATGTCATTCCGGAAAGGGAGACTGGCATGTATAAAATATCTGGTACACTTATATGATCAATGTATTCACATTTCACACTTCCAAAAATATAACCTTCAATTGTAAAATGGGCACCTGGTAAAATGGAGCATGGTGATTAGTACTAGAATACAAAAACATATTAGCATAGAACACAGTCCTGGACAATTAGAGTTGCTACTTATATTAATAGGAATAAAGTTCGTATATTTAACTAGATCTTTAGTGAAAATGTAGAAGCAAATCTTTCTCCATTTATTAGATTCGTCATGGTCTGATAAGGTGAGGCAATAACCATATCGTTTACAAAGCACAAGAATAGTTGTTATAGAAGTCAACAAGAAATGACTTTGGATAGCTTTAGATTTCTAAACATATATGCTATAGAAAATTTAGACTACTCAATGAAGTAAAAATACTTTATTCCACGAATGTCCAAGAAACTTTTGACGGAATATATATATTTTGGGCATACATCAAGGAGATAACCAAAAACCCAAAATCCACCATTTAGGGATGTTATATGTTATTAACAAAGGAAACATTAGCTCAACCACCTAACAAATAAGAAGAGGAAAATAACTACCATTCAATCTGAGAGCTATCACTGGACTCTCAATCTGCTTGATAAATCTGCAAGTTATTCACAATCTCCTCCGGACTCTCATTCAATCTGAGAGCTATCACTGGTTTCAACCTTCTTGGCAGAGTTTTTCTTGCATTAGCCATGGGTTCCCCCTATCATATTAGGACTACGGTATGGGTCTGTTAACAAACTTAATAACTTAAAATAAATAAACAACAATCTTTTTATGTCCAAACAAGTGGTAGGGCATTCAATATTACCTTCTGTTGATTTCTTGGAGAATCCATTGAAAGACAAGCGAATAAACAAAGCCATTAAACATGAATAATTTGAAGACCAACTAGTAAACACAACAATCAACTCTAACTTAACACAATAAACAAGAGTTCCAGCCAAAAAAATAACCAGGACGAGTTTGAAGAAAGCAAGTAATTGATTAGAGCATCCCTAATTCAATGAATGACACTTGATGAATTCAAAGTATGTACAAAATCAAGTAATTTGAAGGAAGACAAGAAGTAGTGAAAAAGGATCAAAATAAAAGTAAAAATAGGGAATGAACTGGCTCAAACACTAACCAGTTCCAAGGACGGACACTGGCGACGAATAGACGACGAGAGAGGAATTGGCTCAAAGGTTGACATCGACAGCAACAAAGTACTGGTGGATACGATAGTGAAAACCAAGAGAATATGTCAAAGCTTAGCCCTTGTTAAGACGAACACATTGTTGGTGGAGAGGAACATGACGAGAACGAGAATGGAGGTTGACGGTTAGCACTGATGGAGACGGACACTGCACCGGTGGAGACAAACAAGGAGAGAACGAGAGACAAACAAGGTGAGAACAACAACGACAACAACATAGGACGAGAAATGTGGAAACGAACACGGCGGTGGTTAAATTGCCCAGTGAAGAATGACCACCTGTGAGAAGAGTAGAGTTTCTGGGGGGGAAGAACTAGTGTGTGAATGAATTATTTTTTTATTAATTTGGGCGATTATATGGGGTTAATTACAGGAGTTTTTAGTTTTAAGTGAAAACTGCTGATATATATTGTATATTCTTAAGTATATTTATTTGTTTAATATTTCTCAGGGATTTTCTAAAAACTCCTTACCTTCATAAGTTTTTTCAAGAGTTTCGTGTAACTCTTGAGATTAAAATCATGTATGTAAGATGTATGATTTGTATTAGTGAATGTTGTAGGAAATTCTGTTATAATTCTGTTCAATTGCTCATATTCCTTTCTTCATGTAGGCTCCAACGTTGAATTGTAAGTTTTGTTATTTTCACGAATATCAATTCTTGTTATCTCCTATCTTACTACATTCATCTGCATCATAGGTATTAGATTTGCAAGTAGCTCCTTGGATCAATGGGAGAAACTCATTCTTTGACTCAGATTAAAGAAGCAACAGTGTGTGAGGTAGAGGAATCATTATCCTCAAAATTTCAATCGTTGATTGAGTCGAAGATGACATCGATTGATCAACAGATTGATTCCAAGATTGGAGATTTGTTCGAAATTGTTCGTATTATTCAAGGCACTAACTATGTGCATGGCAAATCGCGTGAACATTCTCCATTGCAAGTGAATCTTGAAGCTCTTAATCCAAATCTATCTCGTCAACAAGGTTTTACACCGTATTCTGGCATGACGAGGCTATCTCATCTAGATTTGCATCGATTCAGAGGAGAGAAAGTCAAGGAGTTCGTCTTCAAATATGAACAATTCTTATATATTGATTGAACTCATGATGATCTGAAAGGAAAGTTGGCGTTGAAAGTAAAGTTAGCGTTGATGCACTTTGAAGATGCAGCTGCTAGTTGGCATGAGGCTTTGGTTTTGTCTGGACCAGATTCTGCAGTGGATTGGTCAATTTACAAGTTGATATTGATGGAGAAAGGATCCAATGGAGGATCTTAAGAATCTCCAGGAAACAGAGAGTAACTTGGAGTATCATGCCAAATTCGAGTTGATTCGCACTCGCGCTCAACTGTCTGAGTCGTATCTTGTAAGCACGTATTTGGCCGGTATGTGCAATGAAATGCAGATGCACGTACATATGTTTTAGTCTTCCTCATTCCGCCAGTGTTTTTTCTGGGAAAGCTATATGAAATTGCTCATCGAAGAAAGAATGTTACTCTTGGCGTTCTTGGAAAACCTTCAGCCAATTCTGGTCGTCACTTTAATCAACCAAAGAAGTAATGACAAAGCGAGGGGAAAACTCCTCCATTGAGTGAAACTAAGCCTCTAGTGCGGAATTTAGGCCGAAAAATTCTTGACACAAAAGGAAATGAACAAAAGACGTTTGAAAGTGTTTTGTTTCTTCTACAACGAGAAATACTCTTTGGGGCATTATCTCAAGCACAAGAAGACACTGTTATTCTTTATTGAGACAGATGATGGTGATGTTGAATCTGAAACAGAACCTGATAGTGATTCAGATACTAAGAAGGTTGCGATCTCGGTGATTGTCATGGTTGGCATCATGGGCTACAACACGATGTGCGTGCGTGGAATGCATGGAAAATAAAGCTTGTTCATTCTAATTGACACATGGAGTACTCACAATTTCATTGACAAAGGTATGGCAACCAAATTAGCTTGTCAATTGTCACCTATGGCATTCACAAATATCACAATAGTGGATGGTAGTTGTTTAGATGTGAAACCACAAGTGTATAATTTTACACAGACATTCCAAGATGTTCAATTATGTATTGATGCGATGTTGCTTCCTTTAAGTTGTTGTGACATGGTACTTGGGATACAATGGCTTGAAAACCTTGGTCCGATTATGTGGGACTTTAAATAATTAACCATGGAGATTTTCAAACGGGTGCAAGGAAGATAGTACTTCATGGGATTATATCAGGATCAATCAAGGAAACGGAAACTAAGAAGTTTTTCAAAGTTACAAGCCTCCAATTGGCAATGATTTGTATACAGGAAGTTCAAGCTCCTAATGCACTGTTCAGCATGGAGGAAACTAGTCCAAGTAACGTGCAACATCATCTTGATATTAAACAATTACTTGGGGAATTTCAGGACATTTTTCCGGAGCCCTCTGAATTGCCACCATGGAGAAAAGACCATACCAATAGAATGTGTGTTGATCATAGATGCCTTAATGAAGTTACGATGAAAGATCATTTTCCTATTCCACTAATAGAAGATCTGATGGATGAATTAGGCGGTGTACACATATTTTCCAAAATTGATCTTCGGGTTGGGTATCATCATGTCCGAATGAACACCGAGGATATACACAAAACAGTTTCGAACACACAAAGGACATTACGAGTAAGTTGTTATACCTTTTGGATTGACGAATGCGCCGACCACTTTTCAGAATTTGGTGAACTCTGTTGTCCATCAATTTCTGCGTAAGTTTGTCTTGATTTTTTTGATGATGTGTATAGTGATTCCTTGGAGACTCATTTATCTCATTTGCGAGAGGTGTTTACACTCATGGAGGCTACACAAATTATTTGAAAAAGAAAGTAAGTGTGAGTTTGTTGTTAGGAAGGTTGAGTATCTGTGACACTTTATATCAACTAAGGGTGTATCGATTGGTCCTAACAAGGTTAAGGCCTTAAATAGTTTTGTGGGTTTCTCGGCCTTGCTGGATATTATAGGAGATTCGTGAAGAATTTTGGAGTCATTCCGTGCCCATTAAACCAATTGCTTGTTAAAAGTGGATTTGAATGGGGATCGGAGGCTCAAGCTGCATTTGCTGCACTTAAGAAAGCACTTTATGAAGCTCCTGTTTTGGCGCTCCCTGATTTTGCTCACAATTTCGTTGTTGAAACAGATGCGTGTGGGGATGGAATTGGAGCATTCCTTATGCAGGGTGGTCACCCTCTGTCTTACTGACGAACGTTGTTATGCCTAGTCAAAATAATAATTCTTATCCAGCTACTCTAACTTAATAAAGTGGCAAGAAAGGGTCGATCCCACAAGGAATCAGGTATTCAGTTCTTATGAAATTAATCTAATCAACTTAATAGTAATCAAAAAGGAAAAAATGATTTAATGCAACTAAACTAACAATTTATTTGAAAACAATAATGGGAAAGCACTTCACTCAACAAGTATCCGCACAACAAAATGATTGATTGGTCATTAACTTCTAATTACTATCGAGTTCATCCTAATATTATATATTCTATAGTTTTCCTAATCCATGTTCTTATATAATTAATAGTCCAACTAGTCCTAATAAACCTTACTTAACTACAACACTGAAACTATCAAGATTTAATAATTAAGCAGCAATAAAATCAGGAATAGATCATGTATTGACTCAAGGTTGATAATGCATGCAGTACCAACTAGTCCTAATGCATGCAGTACCATTAACTCAAGGTCGATATTTAACACACAATCAACTCTCTCTACAATGACAATCCCAACTAGATCATGTATTGATTTGCTATCTAACAATAAGACTCTCCACCTCGAACAAGTCAGACCTAGCAATATAAATAGACTTATTCTACCTAGATGGTCAGGCCATACAAGTAAATCACATTCAATAACCAATTAAGATCAAGAGAGATGAAACAACTGGAATATCATTAAGAACCAAGATAGAAGTCCTACAATTAAATCATTTGTAGGCATCCACAAGTCAAACAAAGTAAATGGACTACTCTTGCATAATTCTAAACAATGTAAAACTAAAAGTAATGAATAATAGAGGGGTGGGGGCAAAGCTCTCAACCCTATTTAATAACCTAACAATAGAAGACTAATGCTAAAAAGGCTCAGCCCGAGCTCCATCAAAAAGTAAGTGAAAAGCCCAAAGTGAATCTCGGTGGAAGAAGGAACTCACAACTTTCTCGGCCTAACACAGGCGCGATCGTGCATGTGTCGGCGTGGTCACGTCTGGGTCAAATTCGGTGCTTTTCTCCGTGAACAGTGGAGCGGTTGTTCAGGTCTTTTATAGTCCTGCGTTGTTGCGTCCTTATCTGCGCGATCGTACTTCATCCCTTTAGCAATCTTCTCTTTGAATGTTTGTAATCCTTGTGAATAACACATTTGCTCCGCGAGGTCCGGGTCACAGTAATATGCTTCATAATCCTGCCAAATCACCTATAAATGATGCTAACGCCCACTTGTTGCGTCATACTAGACATCGCATATCACTTACATTAGTTGTCATTTGAAGGACAAGGATTTCTCTTATATATATAGGAAATGGAACTACTTGTTGCTGTGTTTTCAGTTCAAAAGTGGCGTCATTACCTTCTCCTATCGACACTTACAATTTGGACTGGTCAATGCAGTTTGAGATACTTGTTGGAGCAGCGACTGAACACCCCCATACAACAACAATGGTTGCCTAAATTGTTGGAATTTGATTATGATATACAATATAAGCAATGAAAGGAGAACTTAGTGACAAACGCGTTGTAAAGAGTGTATGATTTGGGAGTGTTGAATATGGCTCTTTCCACTCTGCAAAGTGATTTACTAGCTGTTATACAACGTGCCTTTGAAACTGACTCAATTGTGCAATGTGTAAATACACATGTTAAACATGATCTGGGTTCGCGCAAGGATTACGCTTCTTGTAATGGTGTTCTCCGGAGGAAAGACAAGTTGGTAATTGTAGATAACCCACAGCTTAAAAACAAGTTGCTTACTTGGTTGCATAGCTCGGGTTTGGGAGGCCATTAGGGTTGTGATGCCACTTTACATAAAGGTAAATCCTTGTTTTATTGGAAGGATATGTTTAAGGACATTCAACACTTTATCCGTAGTTGTGTCATCTGCATATCCGGGGTGTTGCAACCCTTGCCAGTTCCTGAATCTGTGTGGTCCGACATCATCATGGACTTTATTGAGGGATTACCACCTTCTACGCATAAAACATTTATCTTTTTTATGGTATAGAGAATGATTAAGGTTGCACACTTTATGGCTTTAATCTATCCATACATTGTCGCTACTATTGCTCATGCATTTCTTGACTCGGTATTTCGCCTCCATGACTTTTCTCAGTCGATCACCAGTAATAGGGACGTTGTTTTTCTCAATGATTTTTGGAGAGCATTGTTTACCTTGCAAGGGGTTCAGCTAAATATGTCCACATCATATCATTCACAACCAGATGGACAAATTAAGGTCGTTAATAGGTGTTTGAAGACCATCTTAGGTGCTTGTGCAGTGAACGCCCTCAGTTGTGGAACAAGTGGCTGTCATTGGCCGAATATTGGTACAACACGGAATTTCATGCAGCGGCCCAAATGACTCCCTTTGAGATTGTATATAGGTGCCCTCCACCAGTTCATCTCCCTTATCTTGTTAGGGAAATTCACGATTTCGAACCTTGTGGTCAAGGTTCTTGAGTGAGGGAGTATTGTTGTAGGAAATTCTGTTGTAATTCTGTTATGAGCACGTACCTAGCACGTGAGTGTCGTTAGTGTGGTTGAACTGAAAGGAGGGAATATAAAAGATCGATGTCAATGTAATTTGGAAATCAATGAAAAGTATCCTCTTCCTCTTTGAAAACACTCGCTAACACTCTTATGCCTTCCATGGCGAAATACAGTTCAATCGCTCTAATTCCTTTCTTGTTGTAGACTAACACTTTGAATTATGAGCTTTCTTGTTTCCACAAACATCAATTTTCATTATCTCATATCTTACTACATTCATCTGCATCATAAAAATGGACTTACAAATTCTAGAAAAGCATTCATCCATCAATTAAGAAATTTTGCATGACTTACTAGCGAAAACAAATAATAATTATAATCAGCAAACACTCTTTCACTCTGAATATTTTTACCTAAATAAATAATAAGAAAATCTCTTATAAACTAGAAAGACCGAAATCATATGTAATAAATGATATAAAAACACTAATAGTAATGAAGTCGAGGAGTCATGTCTTCGTACAAGTTATGTGAATGGAGTAAAGTATATATTGCTTTATTAACTTCTACTGAAGCGATGAATGACGTTCTTTAAACTATTAATGATGACTAGACATTACTCTGAAATTTAATTTTGTTTGCAAATTTCTACTTTACTTCCTGTGAAAAAATTGGCTACAAATCAACTAGAAATGGAGATAGCAAGCCAGGAGTAATAAAGTAGATCATAACTTTTATCCATAGGACCATAAATCCATAATGAGCACTTTCGTTCAAGCATCCTAATTCCTACATGGTTAATTGTTTTATGTAAATCTTTTTAGGTAATTTAGGTGGTACTTAACTGTTACTGGTGGAATGGGCTTTTTGTGAAAGTGGACACCTTTATGGTTGCACTGTGGACCCAAATCAATTTTGGCCCATTCCATATATCTTTTTGTCAAAAAAAATGATTAATAGTCTTTGTAAAAGATAATAATTAATGTTATGTTTCCTTTAAAAAGAAATAATTAATGTTCTATTTAATATATTAAGCTAAAACTAGAATTGAAGTTGAATTCGCAGTTAAAGTTGAATAAATTATAATAATCACAGATGAAAAAATCAATCCACTTAAACATAAAATGATTCTGTATATACAACTTGAATTATAATAATCATAGATGAAATGATCCTTTATACTATACAATTTGAATTTCAATAATCATAGAATCATATCGCATGATTGGATATTGTGAGCATTTATGCATGCACTAGTTCGCCAAATTATTGGATAAAAATATGACTATTCTGTCATTTTCAGCTCATGCACTATTTATTTTAATATTATTTTGTATGGTATTTTTTGTTTAGAATAAATATTTGGTTTATATAACTAACGTGCTAATTACGCTTCTAATTGTGGCTCCGTTTGGTACTTTATTTTTTATCTTTATAAGGATTTTATTTTATAAAAGTATTTTTTCCAGTTTTTCGAAAAAGTGTAAATAATTATATGTTACTTTATCTTTTACACTCTAATTTATCAAAAAAAGGACACATCTTTTTATAAAAACTAGTTTTTAGTCAAACAAATTTATTAATAAAAACCTCTTTATAAATAACAAATCTCTTTATAAATACACAAGCCTAACAAATCATGTATCTGCAAAATCACATTTAAGCAACTTTAGCATGTAACACGCTCCAAAAGTTTTGTTGTTATTGGATGAATGAATGTCTTTGTCTATATTATGTCTTGCATCTTTAATATTGTCATGAAAATAAAAAATATTCCATTCGTTTTATTATGTTGCTCATTGTTTTTTTGACATTATTCACGACGAAGTTTATTTTCTCAATTCTTACTATGTTAATGTATAAGAAAAAATAGTCATGTGGGGTCTTGTTTGATTTGTCTCGATAAGTACTTTAATATTAACGATATAAAACGTGTATCAGCAAGTATATAAAAGAAAATGAGAATTATATTATAGGTCGGAGCGAATTAGTTATAAGGCGATGACGTAGATTTAGCTCAAGCTTTGTTTAATTATGACTAGTTGATCTTGATTGAAATTTGAATTAAGCGAGTGAATTAGTTATAAGGTGATGACGTGGGAGGCGAGCTGGCCGACTCTTAACTCTTAAGTAATGTTTTGATTGACATATAATAGTTTTCTTGTATGAATGTTATTTGAAATTTTTTTAGGTGTGTTTGAAAGTGTAATATGTGCAAAAATATCCATATAAAAAGTTCATAGACTATACATCATATTGGATATTCTGGTGATTGATGTCTAAAAAATGATGCGATAGAGTTTTTCTTTTAGTTTGCGTTCGACGATAATCTAACTATTAGAATCATCTTCGTCTCAACTGACGATTTGATTAATGATGCTCCATCACAAGTCAAGCCTGCATTGAGGTAGTAAAAGACATTTTCATATACCCCATTAAATATTCAGTATTTGTACATGTTCAACCATTATGTTGTAATTATTGGAGAATAGATATATTATTGTTTTACAAATTATTAAAATTTGATATTGTTAAGATTTAATCTTTAGAGTTAGTTAGTTTATCTTTTGATAAGAAGATATATCTTTGTAAACTCTATAAGTAGATCTTTCTACATTCAATAATATTCATTCAAGTTCTACACAATCTTATATGGTATCAGAGCAGTTCGATCCTGACATAGCATTCTAGGGTTTGACCAAACCCAATACACAATTTTTTTTCTTCAGCCACACTTGTTGCTGTTATAGTGATCCTCACAGACATAGCCACATCTATAAAAAAATGTTTGCTTTGTTCATACTTCCGCTACAAGACTTCAACAAAACTCAAGATCGGCGTCGTCCGACTTTAACAAAACTCAAGATCGGCGTTGTCCGACTTCAACAAAACTCAAGTTCGGCGTCGTCCGACTTCAACAAAACTCAAGATCGGCGTCGATCGACTTCAACAAAACTCAAGATCGGCGTCGTCCGACTTCAATAAAACTCAAGATCGGCGTCGTCCGACTTCAACAAAACTCAAGATCGGCGTCGTCCGACTTCAACAAAACTCAAAGCTCGGTGTCGTCCGACTTCAACAAAACTCAATATCGGCGTCGTCCGACTTCAACAAAACTTAAGATCGGCGTCGTCCGACTTCAACAAAACTCAAGATCGGCGTCGTCCGACTTCAACAAAACTCAAGCTCGGTGGCGTCCGATTTCAACAAAACTCAATATCGGCGTCGTCCGACTTGAACAAAACTCAAGATCAGCATCGTCCGACTTCAGCAAAACTCAAAGCTCGGTGTCGTCCGACTTCAACAAAACTCAAGCTCGGTGTCGTCCGATTTCAACAAAACTCAATATCGGCGTCGTCCGACTTCAACAAAACTCAAGATCGGCGTCGTCCGAATTCAACAAAACTCAAGATCGGCGTCGTCCGAATTCAACAAAACTCATTACCGGCTCCTACCGACTATAGAGCCATCATTGGGTCGCTGCAATATCTCAATCTTACACGTCCTCGATTTGATGTGATTGTCAACAAGCTTGGTCTTTCCCATCGGTCGTCCAACTTGAGGGGGCATATTGGAGAATAGATATATTATTGTTTTACATATTGTTAAGATTTGATATTGTTAAGATTTGATCTTTAGAGTTAGTTAGTTTATCTTTTGATAAGAAGATATATCTTTGTAAACTCTATAAGTAGGTCTCTCTACATTCAATAATATTCATTCAAGTTCTACACAATCTTATAGTAATAATGCCACCAGCTACAACATAATCATGGAGGGTTTGTTTGGGAAAGTTTGGATCAAGATTTTTTTCTAAGAAAATATTTATTGTTTAATTTTTTTTTTTAAATTGTTTGATATCTTTTTTCGTGATGAAAAATATTTTTTAAAAAACGTGAAATATCTTTGTAAAGACATTATCAAATAAACCATGAGTTATCTCGACAAGTTAGACGAAGAAGCGTTAATGCGTGATAATTTTTCAAAAGATGGCATAAGTGATTTTGGATTAGTTCCTGAGACTACGAGTCGTTGTTTTACTCTCTTTTAGACAGTATTTTTTTTTTATTATTTTTGCTTGTACTACTCCCTAGAAATTCTTAGAAGAATAGGAAAAAATCTGCGTACATTACAAATTAATACCTTCCAAAATTATTAGAATTGTAAAAGAATTGGATGTTATATTATGACCTGACATGAAATTTCGGCTTCGCCTTACTCACTCTCATCTTCCTTGGTTCCTCTTCGTGCTCTGCATCATCGTCACCTCTTACGCATCGTCTACTTCCAATTTCTGCCCTATTAGCTCCGCCGCCGTTGATCCGGAAACGTCTGTGTGGGTTGACATGTCCAAGGCCCGCGTTTATGCTGATGTCAATGTTCTTCGTCCCAGAGAGTACTGGGATTATGAATCGCTCATTGCTCAATGGGGGTAAGACAGATTCTGAAACCTAATCGTGAAGTTCCGTATTTTAACATAACAGGAAATTGGATGAATATGTGGATTAGAAAGAGGGATATTGTGTTTGGTGGCTACTTCGAATTGGTACCGGAATTACGTATCCCTTGAATTTTTTGTCTGAGCTAGGGTTAAGGTGCATTCGATTAACATTAGGTCTTTTATGATTTAGCGTCGATCCTTTCTGATCTGTATGGGTAGTACATCTGTTGATTAATGTTATTAGTAGCCTTGACTCTTTGAGTCTAGTTAAGATTTTGGCATCAAAGCTAATACAGCTGACTGCACCTTTAAAACACCATAAATGAGCTTTTGCTATTATCAGTGCTAATGCTGGTTCATGTTTGTTCAGTTTACTTACTGGCAGCCACAGCTCATGTTTCCTCCAAACTTGATGGAAAATTTTGTCATTCCTTGATCGGATTTATGTTACTTTTGCTTTGCAATAGGTGGTTATCTTATCTTTGTCTTGTCTGTTTGTTTTCCAGTGATCAAGATGATTATGAAGTTGTGAGAAAAGTAGGAAGGGGAAAGTACAGTGAGGTTTTTGAAGGCATTAATGTAAATTCTAAAGAGCGGTGTGTGATCAAGATCCTCAAGCCTGTGAAGAAGAAGAAGGTTGTTTTTTTGTAAGGCATATCATAGTAGTAGTGTTCCTTTTGATCTTCTGTAGATAAGGAGTGTCTTTTTTATCCATATTGTTTACACTTTGCTTTACAAAATTGCTTACTGCCGCTTCTTTATGATGTATGTCATATACTGCTATGCTTTCTTTTGGCAGATTAAAAGGGAAATTAAAATACTTCAGAATTTGTGTGGGGGGCCAAACATCATAAAGCTGTTTGATGTCGTGAGAGATCAGTACTCTAAGACACCAAGCTTAATATTTGAGTTTGTGAACAGTACAGATTTCAAAAAATTGTATCCGACGTTGACAGACTATGACATACGCTATTACATCTATGAGCTTCTGAAGGTAAACCTCGTAGAAACTGCGTAGTATTCATGAAGATGAGACTTAAACCTGTGAGTAACATATAAACTGATTTCTCAATTGTTATTTTGTTGCAGGCCTTAGATTACTGTCATTCACAAGGTATAATGCATAGAGATGTCAAGCCTCATAATGTCATGATAGACCATGAACTGAGAAAACTTCGCTTGATAGATTGGGGTCTTGCAGAATTTTACCATCCTGGGACAGAGTACAATGTTCGTGTAGCTTCTAGGTACGTAACCTTAATTTTAGTTGACAGATCCTTTAAAAAATCATTTCATAGTTTTAGAGAGTATAGATTAAGTAAAGTAACCCAGTTATATTTTCTAGTAATTGATACATCATTAGGCCTTTGTAAATGTTTGCACATTTTGGATATCAATGAGACAATTGAATTGCATTTCAGGTGGTTTGAGCTACTATTCTGTTATTGGTTCATTGATTGTGTTTGTTTAAAAATGAAATGGATTACCACAAGAGAAGTAGAATTTTACATAATTGCAAGAACGTAGTAGTTTAGTGACGGGCCTTTTGCAAGCTTTATGCTGAATCAAAGCCAAGCCATTATGATAAGTTCAAAATTCATAGCCTTTTGCTGAGCTTCATCTTGCCTTCTGATTTTTCAAAATATTCAAGTTCTACAGATGGTAAAGAACATATTTTTGATTTCTCTAAGTTCCTTATGATAAAATCATTGTTTTATTTCTTCCCAGATACTTCAAGGGGCCAGAACTCCTTGTTGACCTGCAAGACTATGACTATTCATTGGACATGTGGAGCCTCGGCTGCATGTTTGCTGGGATGGTAAGGATCAATTAGTATCATCCAATCGTTCTTTTCTTTTCTATTTTTATTATGATGTTTTAAACTGTGTCCAAATTTCTTAAAAAGCGAATCATTTCCTTGATGTAGATTTTCCGCAAGGAACCTTTCTTTTATGGACATGATAACCAGGATCAGCTTGTTAAAATTGCAAAGGTAAGCTTATTACATAGTTAATAGTATATTATGATCTTTAGCTTTGGTTGATATTTGATTTGCATTCAGGTACTTGGGACTGATGAATTAAATGCTTATCTAAACAAATATCATTTGGAGCTTGATTCTCAACTTAATGCCCTTGTTGGGAGGTAGGTATATGACTACTATGTACCCATTGATACCGTTGAGATTCATTTGTATCATGATCCACACAGGCATAGCAGGAAACCTTGGTCAAAATTTGTTAATGGTGACAATCAGCATCTAGTTTCTCCAGAGGTCATCCTATCCTATCTTTATTTCCATTTTATTTACTGAGGAGAGAATAATGCATTAAAAGATGTAGAGCTATAATTGGTGCAGGCTGTTGACTTTCTTGACAAGCTCCTTAGGTATGATCATCAAGACAGGCTTACTGCAAAAGAAGCAATGGTGAGTGAGTTTTGGAGTTACTGAAAAAGCAATCACCATTTTTAGGGTTTTGAAAGTGTGTGCTATTGTTGTTTCAGGCTCATCCTTATTTCTTCCAAGTGAAAGCAGCCGAGACTAGCCGAATGCGTACTCAGTAGCACCTCCGTTACAACCTCAAAAAACTATCCTCTTCACTTGCTATCTAAAAACATTCTTATTTTTAGGAAGTATGTATTTTCTCACACTACTACTAGTACATTAATACTTCACTACCTACAAACTTGAGGGATTGTATGTTCAGTTGATGGGTATAAAATTGCATTATCAAACAGGGAGGGTTTTACAGAGGGTTATTAAAATCGGGATTTTAGGATTGGATCACAAGGAACTCTTAGGATCAGATCGTAAAATCCGATCCGATCGTAGAATTGTAAGATTTTAAAGATTAATAAAAGATTATTTATTTTCATCTAGAAACATTGTACTACCAAAATTCTACTTAAACTTTGAAATCTAACAATTAAATTTGCTCAAACTTCAAAGGTAATTATTCTTCGAATATCATGTCATATACACTAAACTATATTTTAAAATTATGAATTCAGGATGTCATATACACTAAATTATATTTAAAAATTATGGATTCAGGACATTTATAGATGAGACTTAATGTTATAGAAAATCATAGTTAGGGTTGTTTTAGCTGTTGCGCACACATGAGTAGAATCCTATTATTATTTTTTTATCTAGTACTGTATGAGAGATGTAATTTTAGTCATGCAAAAAATAAAAAAAAAATTGGAATAATTGGGCTTTCAAATAAGCGTTAATGTCTCATCATAGTTCAACGTTAGGATCGTACATGATCGTAAGATTCTACTAATATCATGAGATACAGTAAGATTTTGCCATGAATAGATTCTAATGATAGATCCGGATCAAAGATCAATGTTAAATTACAAAAGTGTAAGATTTTAAGATCCGGATCTAGATTTTAACAAGTATGCTTTCAACCACTTGAGTACTTGAGTACATTGATACTTCACTAGTTACAAAGTTGAGTGATTGCTTGATTAATTGATGGGTATAAAATATGTAGAAAAAACTACGAAAATATAGATGATTTGATGATTAATCGATGAAGTTGTCTATTTTTCGTGTTCTTATTTCAGTGATAATATGATCAATTCCTTTTACCCATCAAGATTTATCAAGTTTTTTTGCTTCTCTAATATCAAATCAAAAACATATCTTGAAATAACAGAATACTCGAAGTGGAAATCAGTCTTTCACCTAAGCAATGAGAAGCTTTACAATCAAACACTAAATTAAAATAACACATCCCTGTTGTTTCATGTTAATACAAGATTGATCAGCGGTTAGAAGGCTACTTTGTCTGGTTCAATTTATACATTTCTAAACCCTAAAGCTTGCCTCAATCTTGCTCCTAAGAACTTCACAACATAGGTTAAAGGATCTTAGTATACTCATATGAATACTAACCGCCCTTCCTAATGACCTTCAGAGGTCAAACCCACCTTGGACTTCAACCAGGACGAAACCGTTACTCCCCTTCCAACAAGATACACTATGAACAACACATAACCAGTGGTAAAAACGCAGACGAATGAGGTGAAAACTGCTCCGGTAACTTCTGATGAGAAAAACTCCAACAAAAGGTAGCCGTTGATCACTATAATTAGTGCTGCTACAAGCCATGAAGCCATCTGCAAATTACAATGTCAACCTATAAGGGCTTGTTTGGTATCAAATATGAGGTATGGATATCACATGGAGCTTAGAAATAGGTGTTACCTTGACAAGAGGACCGATTGTGAACACGCCCATGATTTCTTCTTTGGAGACCAGACAAAGAAGAGGGATTATAGCAAAAGGGATCTGAATTGACTGAAGAACATTCAGCCATTCATTTAGACCATCAATCATATCATCCGAAGTATCAAATACTAACGCGACAATAATAGTTGGAATAATAGCACAGCTTCGTGTGATCAAAGCTCGTACCCATTTCTTCAACCTCAAATTAAGAAACCCACCCATGATAAACTGCCCTGCGTAGGTGCCAGTAATTGTACTACTTTGTCCTGCAGCTAAAAGGCCAATAGCCCAGATATAAAGAATAGGAAACAAACCACCTCCATACTTTTCCTGCAAGTAATAGCCAGCATTCGAAAGGCCTATACTATCTGCCATTGTTGTACCATAGAAGGACTTTGCGAAAACAGCTGTTACAAATAGGTTGATGATGAAGGAGACGAAAAGGGCAATTGTGGATTCTATCGAGTAGTAGTTAACAGCTTCTTGGACACGGCCTCTCTTTGACCGGTCAATCTCTCGTGATTGCACTAACGCTGAATGTAAGAAGACATTGTGTGGCATTATGATGCACCCTACTACTCCAACCGCTTGTTGGATTGTTTTTGAGCTTAGTTTTGGGACAAGAAGACCTATAATGTGGATTTCATGTTAGTATGAGATAAAGTGCAGCGAATTCTTTCAAGGGTAGAATGGTCTTTTTGAAAAAGAGGGCAATACCGACGAGAAGCTCCATGCCGTCCGGCTTTGTTTCGCCGAACATCCATGCAAATGAGAGAGCCATGGTTGCGATTAGGACTGCAAAAACTGCCTCTAGCTTCCTTACACCATAGTTCTCCAGAAACAAGAATATGAAACTGTATAATGTGGATCAAGAATTAGTGTCATTTTAACAGATCAAATAACATCAGCAATTGAAATTAGCACGCACACACCCTCAGATGTTAGACTATGATCCAGAAAATGAACATTAATATATCTTTCTCAATGAAAACCATTTTTCTACCTTATAGAAACAAACAACACATATTGTCCTTTTGTACAATGTCATCTCACCTATCGTTGTAGTAGCATCAATCATCGGACATATGTGGCCAAGCCAATACCATGTAAAATTGCAACATAAACAAAAGTACACTTGTCTGTTAGCTGACATTGTAAATAAGGGTAATTTTAGTTTGCCACATGTACAACACAGAAACTATCAACTTTCAGATCTCTTATAAACTATACCACATGAAATATTTTCACTAAATCGCCGCTATCTATTGACATCTAAGCAGTGAAAGTTTATTATGGATTTTGGGTACCAATGGTGCAGAAATCAAGCTTTGAAGGGATAATTAGGGAAGTAGACAAGGAAAAGGCGGAATCTTTACCAATCAGCAGCAGTAATCAAAACCCCAGACCAAAGAGGCAAAACTCCATGGCTCAAGATCTTAATAGCAATGGCGCTACCAATAACCTCCTGAATATCAGCCCCAATTAGCGCAAGCTCAGCCATAGCCCATAGCAGTATCCTCGCCCAGTTAGGGTACTCAACCCGACAAAGCTCAGCCAAGTGCCTACCAGTAGCAACTCCAAGCCTCGCCGATAAAAGCTGTATAAGAAGCCCCATGGCAGTCGCCCACATCAAAAGCCAAAGTAGAGAGTAGCCGGCAATTGCTCCGGCTTGGAGATCTCCCTCCAAATTGCCAGGGTCTAGAAACGCGATGCTCATTAAAAAACCCGGACCAGTGAATAACCAGAGCTTCTTCCATGAAAACGGCGGCGTTTGGAGGTCGTCGATGTCGTAGCCGCTGCCGTCGCCTACTCCGATTACGTGTACTTTCTCGCTCGTGTCGTAGGCGGTTTCTTCTTCAAATTCCGTCGGGGATTCCAGGAGTGGTCGGGCCGGGTCGGTGTACGGATCCAGCTTTTCTTGTGATTGCGCCATGGTGGGGAATTTGAGAGAGGAGACTGAGGAGTTGGTTGGTTAAATTTTTTGTTAATGGTGTTTGTTCAGTTTCGCTGCGTTGCGTATTTATGTAGAAGAAGGGTGGGAAACTGGAAAGTGATGAATTTTTTATTCGCAAAAGGAAAAGTGAAAAAGGGAAAATGTCTAATGTTTTTAAATGACTAATTAAATGCTTGGATAATGATTGATATGAATAATTTCATATTGGGTACTCAAAATAATTATATCTAATTAATGATATAAAATTACCCCCTCCTTTAATTAGAAGTTTACACTTAAATATTTTTTTCTTCTTCTAAATGACATAATTAAATAGATTTGTAATGGGTTTCGGTTCCAACACATTGTTGATGCTTCAGGAAAATCTGTTATTGTTGTTGCTGATGATACATCGGTGGTTAATTTGTTTCTTGCTGGTATGTGCCCTCCTTCTTTGGGTGAGTTTGTTGATAGTGCTCCGCTTACGTCTTTGGTTAAGCCTGGTGGAGGAATTCGACCTATCGCAGTTGGGACGGTCTGGAGGAAGCTTGTCTCTAAGGTTGCAGCTAGTGTGGTTGGGAAAGAGGTTGGGAATTATTTGGAGGATTTTTAGTTTGGAGTGGGAGTTGCTAATGGGGGTGAGGCTATCCTTCATGCTGTCAACAGGCTGGTTGAGGCGAAAGGGGGTGACGATAGTATGTCTATACTTCTGGTTGACTTTAGGAATGCTTTTAACTTGTTAGACCGAGGTTCCATGCTTCTTGAGGTCCGTAACCGCTTCCCTTCTCTTTCCCCTTGGGTTGAGTTCTGTTACACACGCCCGGCTAGGTTATATTATGGTGATTCTGTTTTATGGCCGTGTCAAGGCGTTCAACAAGGGGATCCTTTAGGGCCTTTGCTTTTTGCGCTCACCTTGCATCCTCTCGTTCATTTGATCAATGAAAGGTGTAACCTGGATCTCATGGCTTGGTATCTAGATGACGCCATGATGACACTCTTTATTGGTGATTCAGGTGCGGTTTCTGATGCTTTGCAGTTGATTATTGGAGAGGGGCCTTCTTTGGGGCTGCATCTCAATGTTGCAAAGACGGAATTATTTTGGCCTAACCCTGACCCGAGGAGTTTTGATCTTGTGCTTTTTCCTCTTGATTTAGCTCGGCCGTTGGATGGGGTCAAGCTTCTTGGAGGGCATGTTAGTCTGGATGTCGGCTTCTATAGTCGTTTAATTGAGGATAGGGTTTCCAAAGCTGTGAGGTTGATGGAAGCTGTGTCTAGGATCAATGACCCACAATCTAGCCTCCTTCTTCTCCGTAGTTGTGTTGGGGTTGGCAGGTTGTATTTCTCTCTCCGGACATGTCCCCCTCAGATGCTTGGCTCTGCTCATCGCACCTTTTATCTTGGTTTGAGGAAGGCTCTTCAGGAAATTATTGTAGCAAGTGCCGGAGGGTTTGGTGATTGACTATGGAGATGTGCTACTTTGCCTTTTCGGTTTGGTGGGTTTGGTTTCTATAATGCTTATGATTCGTCCCATTATGCATTTGTCGCCTCACGTCTTCAGTCTCTTGACCTCCAGAACCGTTTGCTTCATTGTGATGTTATTGATCCTGTACCAGCGTGTGAGTTGGCCTTGAACAACTTTAGGGATGTGTGTGATTTTGATCCTCTTGTTCTTTGCCGTGATGTATCAGCCCCCCATCCCGTTTATGAAACAGTTGGCTACAGTGTACTTCGATATGGTAGAGAAGAAGTTGGTGACTTTTTTCTAACCCTAGCGCCCGTGAGAAAGTTGTCCTCGTTAGCAATCGGTCAGCCCATTCCTTGGATTTTTTTTAGGACTATTCTCATCCCCGGGCTTGGCCAAACGATGCACCCAAGACAGTTCAGGTGTGTTCTTCAGTATCGTCTTGCGATTCCTATATTCCTTGATGGTTTTACATGTCCTTGTTGCTCTTCTTGTGTCATGGATCGGTTTGGTGATCATGCGGTGCACTATGGTAATGATGTTGGACTCAAGTTTCGGCATAACTTGGTCCGAGATGTTTTAGGGGATATTTGCTCTCAGGCTGGTGTCTTTGTGTAGAAGGAAGTGCCTATGAGGTTCTTATGTGAGGATGGAAGGGACCTTTGTCCTGCTGATCTACTTGTCCATTGTTGGGACAATGGAAGAACGTATGTTTGGATGTTACTAGTGTTTTCCCGTTCACGGGTGTAGGGGTTCTCACTTTTGTTCCTGGGGTTGATGTCTCTGATGCTGTCGCTAGGAAAAAGAAGAAGTATGAGGATAAGTGCATGGAGAATGGTTATAGGTTTATCGCTTTTACTTTCTCTACTTCTGGAGAATTAGAAAGTGATGCTATTGATTTTCTTACTAGGGTCACTCGGGTCGCTCAAAGCAACATTGTTAGTGCTAATATGCGTTCTTTTATTTTTCATAGATTGGATTTTGCTGTGAATAAGGATGTAGGTGCGCAGTTGGTTGCTAGACTCCCAACTTTATGTAAATCACAATTACATAGGTTATTGAAAAAGTCTATTACAATTTGTAATTTACTAAAAAAAATTAATGGAGACACTTTCCTTTTTAAGTGGAGGGTAGTCCATCCTTTGAGTAGGACTATGTCGATTGTTTGTGTCTGATATTGTAACACTATTTTTGATTTAAAATGATGGTTGTTTAGGGGTGTTAAAAAATTTAAAATATCAACTGTTTTATGATTTCAAGCATAGAAATATAGGTATGTTTTAATATCATGAATTTAATTATCCCTCTTTTTATGATTTTTTTATTAATTATTCAAGTATTTAAAACTTCGTTATGGACTTGTCATTATAAAATTGTGTTTTAATGAATATAAAGCACTAGTTACATCTTTCTTAATATGTGTACTTCTTTCTAAAATGATATCTAAATTGGATTGGCCAATCCCTTGTAGTTGTAATCAAGGTGTTGTCCATGCTCATTGATGTTAAATCGGACGGGAGAGAGTATTCTTTAAGATTTTCCATGATTTTTTTATATATCTTATTATTTCGAGCTTTTTATTCTATTATCGGAGCCACTGATAGAAAATTACTGAATTTTATAACTTAAATTAGAAAACCATATTTACCTAAAATAACTCCAATTTGATTTTAATAAAATCAAAATAGATAAGTTGTGATAATAATCATCTTACATTGAGAAATTGGAATTATAGGAGAGCAAAATATATGATTGTTGATTTTTGTTTTTGTCACAAATTTTGTCATGAAATTGAGCTACTACATCTTGCTTTGTTAAAAGACATTCACATGTAGGCATGTATCTTTTGTCTTCTACTCTACATGAACTAAAACTCTTCGTTTCGGTTCAGATGCGATA
>NW_027369330.1:0-43414 GCF_046119375.1 Phyllobates terribilis
GCATGATAAAGAAGATTCAAAGAGAGTGAGATGCCAGCTCCTTTCATTCAGTCAGTAGCTTCAAACATTTCTGGTATATGAAAAACGTTTTTCAATGGCAAAAATCAATGAATATTGTAAATGCACAAACAGTAATATCTCCACATTGCAAGGTGCAATTCTGAAATTTTTTGCTTTTTCCTGCTAATCCTAGCATGATAAAGAAGATTCAAAGAGAGTGAGATGCCAGCTCCTTTCATTCAGTCAGTAGCTTCAAACATTTCTGGTATATGAAAAACATGTTTTTCAATGGCAAAAATCAATGAATATTGTAAATGCACAAACAGTAATATCTCCACATTGCACGGTGCAATTCTGAAATTTTTAGCTTTTTCCTGTTAATCCTAGCATGATAAAGAAGATTCAAAGAGAGTGAGATGCCAGCTCCTTTCATTCAGTCAGTAGCTTCAAACATTTCTGGTATATGAAAAACATGTTTTTCAATGGCAAAAATCAATGAATATTGTAAATGCACAAACAGTAATATCTCCACATTGCAAGGTGCAATTCTGAAATTTTTTGCTTTTTCCTGTTAATCCTAGCATGATAAAGAAGATTCAAAGAGAGTGAGATGCCAGCTCCTTTCATTCAGTCAGTAGCTTCAAACATTTCTGGTATATGAAAAACATGTTTTTCAATGGCAAAAATCAATGAATATTGTAAATGCACAAACAGTAATATCTCCACATTGCACGGTGCAATTCTGAAATTTTTAGCTTTTTCCTGTTAATCCTAGCATGATAAAGAAGATTCAAAGAGAGTGAGATGCCAGCTCCTTTCATTCAGTCAGTAGCTTCAAACATTTCTGGTATATGAAAAACATGTTTTTCAATGGCAAAAATCAATGAATATTGTAAATGCACAAACAGTAATATCTCCACATTGCAAGGTGCAATTCTGAAATTTTTTGCTTTTTCCTGTTAATCCTAGCATGATAAAGAAGATTCAAAGAGAGTGAGATGCCAGCTCCTTTCATTCAGTCAGTAGCTTCAAACATTTCTGGTATATGAAAAACGTTTTTCAATGGCAAAAATCAATGAATATTGTAAATGCACAAACAGTAATATCTCCACATTGCAAGGTGCAATTCTGAAATTTTTTGCTTTTTCCTGCTAATCCTAGCATGATAAAGAAGATTCAAAGAGAGTGAGATGCCAGCTCCTTTCATTCAGTCAGTAGCTTCAAACATTTCTGGTATATGAAAAACATGTTTTTCAATGGCAAAAATCAATGAATATTGTAAATGCACAAACAGTAATATCTCCACATTGCAAGGTGCAATTCTGAAATTTTTTGCTTTTTCCTGCTAATCCTAGCATGATAAAGAAGATTCAAAGAGAGTGAGATGCCAGCTCCTTTCATTCAGTCAGTAGCTTCAAACATTTCTGGTATATGAAAAACATGTTTTTCAATGGCAAAAATCAATGAATATTGTAAATGCACAAACAGTAATATCTCCACATTGCACGGTGCAATTCTGAAATTTTTAGCTTTTTCCTGTTAATCCTAGCATGATAAAGAAGATTCAAAGAGAGTGAGATGCCAGCTCCTTTCATTCAGTCAGTAGCTTCAAACATTTCTGGTATATGAAAAACATGTTTTTCAATGGCAAAAATCAATGAATATTGTAAATGCACAAACAGTAATATCTCCACATTGCAAGGTGCAATTCTGAAATTTTTTGCTTTTTCCTGCTAATCCTAGCATGATAAAGATTCAAAGAGAGTGAGATGCCAGCTCCTTTCATTCAGTCAGTAGCTTCAAACATTTCTGGTATATGAAAAACATGTTTTTCAATGGCAAAAATCAATGAATATTGTAAATGCACAAACAGTAATATCTCCACATTGCACGGTGCAATTCTGAAATTTTTAGCTTTTTCCTGTTAATCCTAGCATGATAAAGAAGATTCAAAGAGAGTGAGATGCCAGCTCCTTTCATTCAGTCATTAGCTTCAAACATTTCTGGTATATGAAAAACATGTTTTTCAATGGCAAAAATCAATGAATATTGTAAATGCACAAACAGTAATATCTCCACATTGCACGGTGCAATTCTGAAATTTTTAGCTTTTTCCTGTTAATCCTAGCATGATAAAGAAGATTCAAAGAGAGTGAGATGCCAGCTCCTTTCATTCAGTCAGTAGCTTCAAACATTTCTGGTATATGAAAAACATGTTTTTCAATGGCAAAAATCAATGAATATTGTAAATGCACAAACAGTAATATCTCCACATTGCAAGGTGCAATTCTGAAATTTTTTGCTTTTTCCTGCTAATCCTAGCATGATAAAGAAGATTCAAAGAGAGTGAGATGCCAGCTCCTTTCATTCAGTCAGTAGCTTCAAACATTTCTGGTATATGAAAAACATGTTTTTCAATGGCAAAAATCAATGAATATTGTAAATGCACAAACAGTAATATCTCCACATTGCACGGTGCAATTCTGAAATTTTTAGCTTTTTCCTGTTAATCCTAGCATGATAAAGAAGATTCAAAGAGAGTGAGATGCCAGCTCCTTTCATTCAGTCATTAGCTTCAAACATTTCTGGTATATGAAAAACATGTTTTTCAATGGCAAAAATCAATGAATATTGTAAATGCACAAACAGTAATATCTCCACATTGCACGGTGCAATTCTGAAATTTTTAGCTTTTTCCTGTTAATCCTAGCATGATAAAGAAGATTCAAAGAGAGTGAGATGCCAGCTCCTTTCATTCAGTCAGTAGCTTCAATCATTTCTGGACGTTTTTCAATGGCAAAAATCAATGAATATTGTAAATGCACAAACAGTAATTTCTCCGCATTGCAAGGTGCAATTCTGAAATTTTTTGCTTTTTCCTGCTCCTCTTAGCATGATAAAGAAGATTCAAAGAGAGTGAGATGCCAGCTCCTTTCATTCAGTCAGTAGCTTCAAACATTTCTGGTATATGAATAACATGATGTTTTTCAATGGCAAAAATCAATGAATATTGTAAATGCACAAACAGTAATTTCTCCGCATTGCAAGGTGCAAGTCTGAAATTTTTTGCTTTATCCTGCTCCTCTTAGCATGATAAAGAAGATTCAAAGAGAGTGAGATGCCAGCTACTTTCATTCAGTCAGTAGCTTCAATCATTTCTGGACGTTTTTCAATGGTAAAAATCAATGAATATTGTAAATGCACAAACAGTAATTTCTCCACATTGCAAGGTGCAATTCTGAAATTTTTTGCTTTTTCCTGCTCCTCTTAGCATGATAAAGAAGATTCAAAGAGAGTGAGATGCCAGCTCCTTTCATTCAGTCAGTAGCTTCAAACATTTCTGGTATATGAATAACATGATGTTTTTCAATGGCAAAAATCAATGAATATTGTAAATGCACAAACAGTAATTTCTCCGCATTGCAAGGTGCAATTCTGAAATTTTTTGCTTTTTCCTGTTAATCCTAGCATGATAAAGAAGATTCAGAGTGAGATGCCAGCTCCTTTCATTCAGTCAGTAGCTTCAAACATTTCTGGTATATGAAAAACATGTTTTTCAATGGCAAAAATCAATGAATATTGTAAATGCACAAACAGTAATATCTCCACATTGCACGGTGCAATTCTGAAATTTTTAGCTTTTTCCTGTTAATCCTAGCATGATAAAGAAGATTCAAAGAGAGTGAGATGCCAGCTCCTTTCATTCAGTCAGTAGCTTCAAACATTTCTGGTATATGAAAAACATGTTTTTCAATGGCAAAAATCAATGAATATTGTAAATGCACAAACAGTAATATCTCCACATTGCACGGTGCAATTCTGAAATTTTTAGCTTTTTCCTGTTAATCCTAGCATGATAAAGAAGATTCAAAGAGAGTGAGATGCCAGCTCCTTTCATTCAGTCAGTAGCTTCAAACATTTCTGGTATATGAAAAACATGTTTTTCAATGGCAAAAATCAATGAATATTGTAAATGCACAAACAGTAATATCTCCACATTGCAAGGTGCAATTCTGAAATTTTTTGCTTTTTCCTGTTAATCCTAGCATGATAAAGAAGATTCAGAGTGAGATGCCAGCTCCTTTCATTCAGTCAGTAGCTTCAAACATTTCTGGTATATGAAAAACATGTTTTTCAATGGCAAAAATCAATGAATATTGTAAATGCACAAACAGTAATATCTCCACATTGCACGGTGCAATTCTGAAATTTTTAGCTTTTTCCTGTTAATCCTAGCATGATAAAGAAGATTCAAAGAGAGTGAGATGCCAGCTCCTTTCATTCAGTCAGTAGCTTCAAACATTTCTGGTATATGAAAAACATGTTTTTCAATGGCAAAAATCAATGAATATTGTAAATGCACAAACAGTAATATCTCCACATTGCAAGGTGCAATTCTGAAATTTTTTGCTTTTTCCTGTTAATCCTAGCATGATAAAGAAGATTCAAAGAGAGTGAGATGCCAGCTCCTTTCATTCAGTCAGTAGCTTCAAACATTTCTGGTATATGAAAAACATGTTTTTCAATGGCAAAAATCAATGAATATTGTAAATGCACAAACAGTAATATCTCCACATTGCAAGGTGCAATTCTGAAATTTTTTGCTTTTTCCTGCTAATCCTAGCATGATAAAGAAGATTCAAAGAGAGTGAGATGCCAGCTCCTTTCATTCAGTCAGTAGCTTCAAACATTTCTGGTATATGAAAAACATGTTTTTCAATGGCAAAAATCAATGAATATTGTAAATGCACAAACAGTAATATCTCCACATTGCACGGTGCAATTCTGAAATTTTTAGCTTTTTCCTGTTAATCCTAGCATGATAAAGAAGATTCAAAGAGAGTGAGATGCCAGCTCCTTTCATTCAGTCATTAGCTTCAAACATTTCTGGTATATGAAAAACATGTTTTTCAATGGCAAAAATCAATGAATATTGTAAATGCACAAACAGTAATATCTCCACATTGCACGGTGCAATTCTGAAATTTTTAGCTTTTTCCTGTTAATCCTAGCATGATAAAGAAGATTCAAAGAGAGTGAGATGCCAGCTCCTTTCATTCAGTCAGTAGCTTCAAACATTTCTGGTATATGAAAAACATGTTTTTCAATGGCAAAAATCAATGAATATTGTAAATGCACAAACAGTAATATCTCCACATTGCAAGGTGCAATTCTGAAATTTTTTGCTTTTTCCTGCTAATCCTAGCATGATAAAGAAGATTCAAAGAGAGTGAGATGCCAGCTCCTTTCATTCAGTCAGTAGCTTCAAACATTTCTGGTATATGAAAAACATGTTTTTCAATGGCAAAAATCAATGAATATTGTAAATGCACAAACAGTAATATCTCCACATTGCACGGTGCAATTCTGAAATTTTTAGCTTTTTCCTGTTAATCCTAGCATGATAAAGAAGATTCAAAGAGAGTGAGATGCCAGCTCCTTTCATTCAGTCAGTAGCTTCAAACATTTCTGGTATATGAAAAACATGTTTTTCAATGGCAAAAATCAATGAATATTGTAAATGCACAAACAGTAATATCTCCACATTGCAAGGTGCAATTCTGAAATTTTTTGCTTTTTCCTGTTAATCCTAGCATGATAAAGAAGATTCAAAGAGAGTGAGATGCCAGCTCCTTTCATTCAGTCAGTAGCTTCAAACATTTCTGGTATATGAAAAACATGTTTTTCAATGGCAAAAATCAATGAATATTGTAAATGCACAAACAGTAATATCTCCACATTGCAAGGTGCAATTCTGAAATTTTTTGCTTTTTCCTGCTAATCCTAGCATGATAAAGAAGATTCAAAGAGAGTGAGATGCCAGCTCCTTTCATTCAGTCAGTAGCTTCAAACATTTCTGGTATATGAAAAACATGTTTTTCAATGGCAAAAATCAATGAATATTGTAAATGCACAAACAGTAATATCTCCACATTGCACGGTGCAATTCTGAAATTTTTAGCTTTTTCCTGTTAATCCTAGCATGATAAAGAAGATTCAAAGAGAGTGAGATGCCAGCTCCTTTCATTCAGTCAGTAGCTTCAAACATTTCTGGTATATGAAAAACATGTTTTTCAATGGCAAAAATCAATGAATATTGTAAATGCACAAACAGTAATATCTCCACATTGCAAGGTGCAATTCTGAAATTTTTTGCTTTTTCCTGCTAATCCTAGCATGATAAAGAAGATTCAAAGAGAGTGAGATGCCAGCTCCTTTCATTTAGTCAGTAGCTTCAAACATTTCTGGTATATGAAAAACATGTTTTTCAATGGCAAGAATCAATGAATATTGTAAATGCACAAACAGTAATATCTCCACATTGCACGGTGCAATTCTGAAATTTTTAGCTTTTTCCTGTTAATCCTAGCATGATAAAGAAGATTCAAAGAGAGTGAGATGCCAGCTCCTTTCATTCAGTCAGTAGCTTCAAACATTTCTGGTATATGAAAAACATGTTTTTCAATGACAAAAATCAATGAATATTGTAAATGCACAAACAGTAATATCTCCACATTGCAAGGTGCAATTCTGAAATTTTTTGCTTTTTCCTGCTAATCCTAGCATGATAAAGAAGATTCAAAGAGAGTGAGATGCCAGCTCCTTTCATTCAGTCAGTAGCTTCAAACATTTCTGGTATATGAAAAACATGTTTTTCAATGGCAAAAATCAATGAATATTGTAAATGCACAAACAGTAATATCTCCACATTGCAAGGTGCAATTCTGAAATTTTTTGCTTTTTCCTGTTAATCCTAGCATGATAAAGAAGATTCAAAGAGAGTGAGATGCCAGCTCCTTTCATTCAGTCAGTAGCTTCAAACATTTCTGGTATATGAAAAACATGTTTTTCAATGGCAAAAATCAATGAATATTGTAAATGCACAAACAGTAATATCTCCACATTGCAAGGTGCAATTCTGAAATTTTTTGCTTTTTCCTGTTAATCCTAGCATGATAAAGAAGATTCAAAGAGAGTGAGATGCCAGCTCCTTTCATTCAGTCAGTAGCTTCAAACATTTCTGGTATATGAAAAACATGTTTTTCAATGGCAAAAATCAATGAATATTGTAAATGCACAAACAGTAATATCTCCACATTGCAAGGTGCAATTCTGAAATTTTTTGCTTTTTCCTGCTAATCCTAGCATGATAAAGAAGATTCAAAGAGAGTGAGATGCCAGCTCCTTTCATTCAGTCAGTAGCTTCAAACATTTCTGGTATATGAAAAACATGTTTTTCAATGGCAAAAATCAATGAATATTGTAAATGCACAAACAGTAATATCTCCACATTGCACGGTGCAATTCTGAAATTTTTAGCTTTTTCCTGTTAATCCTAGCATGATAAAGAAGATTCAAAGAGAGTGAGATGCCAGCTCCTTTCATTCAGTCAGTAGCTTCAAACATTTCTGGTATATGAAAAACATGTTTTTCAATGGCAAAAATCAATGAATATTGTAAATGCACAAACAGTAATATCTCCACATTGCAAGGTGCAATTCTGAAATTTTTTGCTTTTTCCTGTTAATCCTAGCATGATAAAGAAGATTCAAAGAGAGTGAGATGCCAGCTCCTTTCATTCAGTCAGTAGCTTCAAACATTTCTGGTATATGAAAAACATGTTTTTCAATGGCAAAAATCAATGAATATTGTAAATGCACAAACAGTAATATCTCCACATTGCACAGTGCAATTCTGAAATTTTTAGCTTTTTCCTGTTAATCCTAGCATGATAAAGAAGATTCAAAGAGAGTGAGATGCCAGCTCCTTTCATTCAGTCAGTAGCTTCAAACATTTCTGGTATATGAAAAACGTTTTTCAATGGCAAAAATCAATGAATATTGTAAATGCACAAACAGTAATATCTCCACATTGCAAGGTGCAATTCTGAAATTTTTTGCTTTTTCCTGTTAATCCTAGCATGATAAAGAAGATTCAAAGAGAGTGAGATGCCAGCTCCTTTCATTCAGTCAGTAGCTTCAAACATTTCTGGTATATGAAAAACGTTTTTCAATGGCAAAAATCAATGAATATTGTAAATGCACAAACAGTAATATCTCCACATTGCAAGGTGCAATTCTGAAATTTTTTGCTTTTTCCTGCTAATCCTAGCATGATAAAGAAGATTCAAAGAGAGTGAGATGCCAGCTCCTTTCATTCAGTCAGTAGCTTCAAACATTTCTGGTATATGAAAAACATGTTTTTCAATGGCAAAAATCAATGAATATTGTAAATGCACAAACAGTAATATCTCCACATTGCACGGTGCAATTCTGAAATTTTTAGCTTTTTCCTGTTAATCCTAGCATGATAAAGAAGATTCAAAGAGAGTGAGATGCCAGCTCCTTTCATTCAGTCAGTAGCTTCAAACATTTCTGGTATATGAAAAACATGTTTTTCAATGGCAAAAATCAATGAATATTGTAAATGCACAAACAGTAATATCTCCACATTGCAAGGTGCAATTCTGAAATTTTTTGCTTTTTCCTGTTAATCCTAGCATGATAAAGAAGATTCAAAGAGAGTGAGATGCCAGCTCCTTTCATTCAGTCAGTAGCTTCAAACATTTCTGGTATATGAAAAACATGTTTTTCAATGGCAAAAATCAATGAATATTGTAAATGCACAAACAGTAATATCTCCACATTGCACGGTGCAATTCTGAAATTTTTAGCTTTTTCCTGTTAATCCTAGCATGATAAAGAAGATTCAAAGAGAGTGAGATGCCAGCTCCTTTCATTCAGTCAGTAGCTTCAAACATTTCTGGTATATGAAAAACATGTTTTTCAATGGCAAAAATCAATGAATATTGTAAATGCACAAACAGTAATATCTCCACATTGCAAGGTGCAATTCTGAAATTTTTTGCTTTTTCCTGTTAATCCTAGCATGATAAAGAAGATTCAAAGAGAGTGAGATGCCAGCTCCTTTCATTCAGTCAGTAGCTTCAAACATTTCTGGTATATGAAAAACGTTTTTCAATGGCAAAAATCAATGAATATTGTAAATGCACAAACAGTAATATCTCCACATTGCAAGGTGCAATTCTGAAATTTTTTGCTTTTTCCTGCTAATCCTAGCATGATAAAGAAGATTCAAAGAGAGTGAGATGCCAGCTCCTTTCATTCAGTCAGTAGCTTCAAACATTTCTGGTATATGAAAAACATGTTTTTCAATGGCAAAAATCAATGAATATTGTAAATGCACAAACAGTAATATCTCCACATTGCAAGGTGCAATTCTGAAATTTTTTGCTTTTTCCTGCTAATCCTAGCATGATAAAGAAGATTCAAAGAGAGTGAGATGCCAGCTCCTTTCATTCAGTCAGTAGCTTCAAACATTTCTGGTATATGAAAAACATGTTTTTCAATGGCAAAAATCAATGAATATTGTAAATGCACAAACAGTAATATCTCCACATTGCACGGTGCAATTCTGAAATTTTTAGCTTTTTCCTGTTAATCCTAGCATGATAAAGAAGATTCAAAGAGAGTGAGATGCCAGCTCCTTTCATTCAGTCAGTAGCTTCAAACATTTCTGGTATATGAAAAACATGTTTTTCAATGGCAAAAATCAATGAATATTGTAAATGCACAAACAGTAATATCTCCACATTGCAAGGTGCAATTCTGAAATTTTTTGCTTTTTCCTGCTAATCCTAGCATGATAAAGAAGATTCAAAGAGAGTGAGATGCCAGCTCCTTTCATTCAGTCAGTAGCTTCAAACATTTCTGGTATATGAAAAACATGTTTTTCAATGGCAAAAATCAATGAATATTGTAAATGCACAAACAGTAATATCTCCACATTGCACGGTGCAATTCTGAAATTTTTAGCTTTTTCCTGTTAATCCTAGCATGATAAAGAAGATTCAAAGAGAGTGAGATGCCAGCTCCTTTCATTCAGTCATTAGCTTCAAACATTTCTGGTATATGAAAAACATGTTTTTCAATGGCAAAAATCAATGAATATTGTAAATGCACAAACAGTAATATCTCCACATTGCACGGTGCAATTCTGAAATTTTTAGCTTTTTCCTGTTAATCCTAGCATGATAAAGAAGATTCAAAGAGAGTGAGATGCCAGCTCCTTTCATTCAGTCAGTAGCTTCAAACATTTCTGGTATATGAAAAACATGTTTTTCAATGGCAAAAATCAATGAATATTGTAAATGCACAAACAGTAATATCTCCACATTGCAAGGTGCAATTCTGAAATTTTTTGCTTTTTCCTGCTAATCCTAGCATGATAAAGAAGATTCAAAGAGAGTGAGATGCCAGCTCCTTTCATTCAGTCAGTAGCTTCAAACATTTCTGGTATATGAAAAACATGTTTTTCAATGGCAAAAATCAATGAATATTGTAAATGCACAAACAGTAATATCTCCACATTGCACGGTGCAATTCTGAAATTTTTAGCTTTTTCCTGTTAATCCTAGCATGATAAAGAAGATTCAAAGAGAGTGAGATGCCAGCTCCTTTCATTCAGTCATTAGCTTCAAACATTTCTGGTATATGAAAAACATGTTTTTCAATGGCAAAAATCAATGAATATTGTAAATGCACAAACAGTAATATCTCCACATTGCACGGTGCAATTCTGAAATTTTTAGCTTTTTCCTGTTAATCCTAGCATGATAAAGAAGATTCAAAGAGAGTGAGATGCCAGCTCCTTTCATTCAGTCAGTAGCTTCAAACATTTCTGGTATATGAAAAACATGTTTTTCAATGGCAAAAATCAATGAATATTGTAAATGCACAAACAGTAATATCTCCACATTGCAAGGTGCAATTCTGAAATTTTTTGCTTTTTCCTGCTAATCCTAGCATGATAAAGAAGATTCAAAGAGAGTGAGATGCCAGCTCCTTTCATTCAGTCAGTAGCTTCAAACATTTCTGGTATATGAAAAACATGTTTTTCAATGGCAAAAATCAATGAATATTGTAAATGCACAAACAGTAATATCTCCACATTGCACGGTGCAATTCTGAAATTTTTAGCTTTTTCCTGTTAATCCTAGCATGATAAAGAAGATTCAAAGAGAGTGAGATGCCAGCTCCTTTCATTCAGTCAGTAGCTTCAAACATTTCTGGTATATGAAAAACATGTTTTTCAATGGCAAAAATCAATGAATATTGTAAATGCACAAACAGTAATATCTCCACATTGCAAGGTGCAATTCTGAAATTTTTTGCTTTTTCCTGTTAATCCTAGCATGATAAAGAAGATTCAGAGTGAGATGCCAGCTCCTTTCATTCAGTCAGTAGCTTCAAACATTTCTGGTATATGAAAAACATGTTTTTCAATGGCAAAAATCAATGAATATTGTAAATGCACAAACAGTAATATCTCCACATTGCACGGTGCAATTCTGAAATTTTTAGCTTTTTCCTGTTAATCCTAGCATGATAAAGAAGATTCAAAGAGAGTGAGATGCCAGCTCCTTTCATTCAGTCAGTAGCTTCAAACATTTCTGGTATATGAAAAACATGTTTTTCAATGGCAAAAATCAATGAATATTGTAAATGCACAAACAGTAATATCTCCACATTGCAAGGTGCAATTCTGAAATTTTTTGCTTTTTCCTGTTAATCCTAGCATGATAAAGAAGATTCAAAGAGAGTGAGATGCCAGCTCCTTTCATTCAGTCAGTAGCTTCAAACATTTCTGGTATATGAAAAACATGTTTTTCAATGGCAAAAATCAATGAATATTGTAAATGCACAAACAGTAATATCTCCACATTGCAAGGTGCAATTCTGAAATTTTTTGCTTTTTCCTGCTAATCCTAGCATGATAAAGAAGATTCAAAGAGAGTGAGATGCCAGCTCCTTTCATTCAGTCAGTAGCTTCAAACATTTCTGGTATATGAAAAACATGTTTTTCAATGGCAAAAATCAATGAATATTGTAAATGCACAAACAGTAATATCTCCACATTGCACGGTGCAATTCTGAAATTTTTAGCTTTTTCCTGTTAATCCTAGCATGATAAAGAAGATTCAAAGAGAGTGAGATGCCAGCTCCTTTCATTCAGTCATTAGCTTCAAACATTTCTGGTATATGAAAAACATGTTTTTCAATGGCAAAAATCAATGAATATTGTAAATGCACAAACAGTAATATCTCCACATTGCACGGTGCAATTCTGAAATTTTTAGCTTTTTCCTGTTAATCCTAGCATGATAAAGAAGATTCAAAGAGAGTGAGATGCCAGCTCCTTTCATTCAGTCAGTAGCTTCAAACATTTCTGGTATATGAAAAACATGTTTTTCAATGGCAAAAATCAATGAATATTGTAAATGCACAAACAGTAATATCTCCACATTGCAAGGTGCAATTCTGAAATTTTTTGCTTTTTCCTGCTAATCCTAGCATGATAAAGAAGATTCAAAGAGAGTGAGATGCCAGCTCCTTTCATTCAGTCAGTAGCTTCAAACATTTCTGGTATATGAAAAACATGTTTTTCAATGGCAAAAATCAATGAATATTGTAAATGCACAAACAGTAATATCTCCACATTGCACGGTGCAATTCTGAAATTTTTAGCTTTTTCCTGTTAATCCTAGCATGATAAAGAAGATTCAAAGAGAGTGAGATGCCAGCTCCTTTCATTCAGTCAGTAGCTTCAAACATTTCTGGTATATGAAAAACATGTTTTTCAATGGCAAAAATCAATGAATATTGTAAATGCACAAACAGTAATATCTCCACATTGCAAGGTGCAATTCTGAAATTTTTTGCTTTTTCCTGTTAATCCTAGCATGATAAAGAAGATTCAAAGAGAGTGAGATGCCAGCTCCTTTCATTCAGTCAGTAGCTTCAAACATTTCTGGTATATGAAAAACATGTTTTTCAATGGCAAAAATCAATGAATATTGTAAATGCACAAACAGTAATATCTCCACATTGCAAGGTGCAATTCTGAAATTTTTTGCTTTTTCCTGCTAATCCTAGCATGATAAAGAAGATTCAAAGAGAGTGAGATGCCAGCTCCTTTCATTCAGTCAGTAGCTTCAAACATTTCTGGTATATGAAAAACATGTTTTTCAATGGCAAAAATCAATGAATATTGTAAATGCACAAACAGTAATATCTCCACATTGCACGGTGCAATTCTGAAATTTTTAGCTTTTTCCTGTTAATCCTAGCATGATAAAGAAGATTCAAAGAGAGTGAGATGCCAGCTCCTTTCATTCAGTCAGTAGCTTCAAACATTTCTGGTATATGAAAAACATGTTTTTCAATGGCAAAAATCAATGAATATTGTAAATGCACAAACAGTAATATCTCCACATTGCAAGGTGCAATTCTGAAATTTTTTGCTTTTTCCTGCTAATCCTAGCATGATAAAGAAGATTCAAAGAGAGTGAGATGCCAGCTCCTTTCATTTAGTCAGTAGCTTCAAACATTTCTGGTATATGAAAAACATGTTTTTCAATGGCAAAAATCAATGAATATTGTAAATGCACAAACAGTAATATCTCCACATTGCACGGTGCAATTCTGAAATTTTTAGCTTTTTCCTGTTAATCCTAGCATGATAAAGAAGATTCAAAGAGAGTGAGATGCCAGCTCCTTTCATTCAGTCAGTAGCTTCAAACATTTCTGGTATATGAAAAACATGTTTTTCAATGGCAAAAATCAATGAATATTGTAAATGCACAAACAGTAATATCTCCACATTGCAAGGTGCAATTCTGAAATTTTTTGCTTTTTCCTGCTAATCCTAGCATGATAAAGAAGATTCAAAGAGAGTGAGATGCCAGCTCCTTTCATTCAGTCAGTAGCTTCAAACATTTCTGGTATATGAAAAACATGTTTTTCAATGGCAAAAATCAATGAATATTGTAAATGCACAAACAGTAATATCTCCACATTGCACGGTGCAATTCTGAAATTTTTAGCTTTTTCCTGTTAATCCTAGCATGATAAAGAAGATTCAAAGAGAGTGAGATGCCAGCTCCTTTCATTCAGTCAGTAGCTTCAAACATTTCTGGTATATGAAAAACATGTTTTTCAATGGCAAAAATCAATGAATATTGTAAATGCACAAACAGTAATATCTCCACATTGCAAGGTGCAATTCTGAAATTTTTTGCTTTTTCCTGTTAATCCTAGCATGATAAAGAAGATTCAAAGAGAGTGAGATGCCAGCTCCTTTCATTCAGTCAGTAGCTTCAAACATTTCTGGTATATGAAAAACATGTTTTTCAATGGCAAAAATCAATGAATATTGTAAATGCACAAACAGTAATATCTCCACATTGCACGGTGCAATTCTGAAATTTTTAGCTTTTTCCTGTTAATCCTAGCATGATAAAGAAGATTCAAAGAGAGTGAGATGCCAGCTCCTTTCATTCAGTCAGTAGCTTCAAACATTTCTGGTATATGAAAAACATGTTTTTCAATGGCAAAAATCAATGAATATTGTAAATGCACAAACAGTAATATCTCCACATTGCAAGGTGCAATTCTGAAATTTTTTGCTTTTTCCTGTTAATCCTAGCATGATAAAGAAGATTCAAAGAGAGTGAGATGCCAGCTCCTTTCATTCAGTCAGTAGCTTCAAACATTTCTGGTATATGAAAAACGTTTTTCAATGGCAAAAATCAATGAATATTGTAAATGCACAAACAGTAATATCTCCACATTGCACGGTGCAATTCTGAAATTTTTAGCTTTTTCCTGTTAATCCTAGCATGATAAAGAAGATTCAAAGAGAGTGAGATGCCAGCTCCTTTCATTCAGTCAGTAGCTTCAAACATTTCTGGTATATGAAAAACATGTTTTTCAATGGCAAAAATCAATGAATATTGTAAATGCACAAACAGTAATATCTCCACATTGCAAGGTGCAATTCTGAAATTTTTTGCTTTTTCCTGCTAATCCTAGCATGATAAAGAAGATTCAAAGAGAGTGAGATGCCAGCTCCTTTCATTCAGTCAGTAGCTTCAAACATTTCTGGTATATGAAAAACATGTTTTTCAATGGCAAAAATCAATGAATATTGTAAATGCACAAACAGTAATATCTCCACATTGCACGGTGCAATTCTGAAATTTTTAGCTTTTTCCTGTTAATCCTAGCATGATAAAGAAGATTCAAAGAGAGTGAGATGCCAGCTCCTTTCATTCAGTCATTAGCTTCAAACATTTCTGGTATATGAAAAACATGTTTTTCAATGGCAAAAATCAATGAATATTGTAAATGCACAAACAGTAATATCTCCACATTGCACGGTGCAATTCTGAAATTTTTAGCTTTTTCCTGTTAATCCTAGCATGATAAAGAAGATTCAAAGAGAGTGAGATGCCAGCTCCTTTCATTCAGTCAGTAGCTTCAAACATTTCTGGTATATGAAAAACATGTTTTTCAATGGCAAAAATCAATGAATATTGTAAATGCACAAACAGTAATATCTCCACATTGCAAGGTGCAATTCTGAAATTTTTTGCTTTTTCCTGCTAATCCTAGCATGATAAAGAAGATTCAAAGAGAGTGAGATGCCAGCTCCTTTCATTCAGTCAGTAGCTTCAAACATTTCTGGTATATGAAAAACATGTTTTTCAATGGCAAAAATCAATGAATATTGTAAATGCACAAACAGTAATATCTCCACATTGCACGGTGCAATTCTGAAATTTTTAGCTTTTTCCTGTTAATCCTAGCATGATAAAGAAGATTCAAAGAGAGTGAGATGGGGGAGTGGCCTGAGCACAGGACGAGATGGCAGCTTGATCCTGAGCTCCCTGAGGGCTTCGCTTTAAAGCTACTTTTTAAGCAACAAAAGAAGATTTTTTTCCAAAATTCTTATATAATTTGACTTCCTATCATTCAGGGATCATTTTGACACCAAGGAATCCCTGCTAACCCCATCAACCCTGGAGATGCTTTGTGCTCAGACATTTGGGTGAGGCTCAGAATCCACCATTGAAGTGACTCTGTAACGTGGCCCTACAGGATTGTGGACCCATTTATGCCCTTTTACCTCCGGACCCAGGATTACATCGTTTTATACCGGACTTAAGGACTATCAGCAGGCTTTATATGCAGCTGCGGTAAGTCCTGGTGAGCATTCCAGTCCTTGAGGCTGTGACGTGCCCCTTTAAGCTCACAGATCGGTGGGGGCACATATTTCTCTCACTTCATTTAACTGAACACTATATACTGGGCCCCCTGACTGTTGTCAGAGCTTATATTTAAACCCACGGGGTGGCACATTTTGGTTCTGGTTCTGACACCCAGGCGATTATTGGCGGCCCTTTTCTTGTTTCCAGTCACTCTGCGGCCCTTTTCTTGTTTCCAGTCACTCTGCAACGTGACTCTGGAGTGACTGTGATAGCAGCGCAGGTCTGTTCTGCTCTGCTCCTGACCCCGGGAGCAGGACCTTACAGCAGCATCAGCTGTCCCGACACCGGACCCAGGAGGAGAGGAGAAGAGGAGACTGAGACCGAGTTACCGCCGACATCCTGAAAAAACCCAGCCCTGCAATCTGCTGTCGCAGCCCCACGGAGGACCGGACCGGACCCGCGGGACCCCAACCCATAAGAAGCGGCACTACCACCCCCGGACCAAATACAATCAACCCCACTGGACCCCGAGGACGAGACCCCTGCTGCCGGCGAGGGACTGAGAATTTAGCTTGTCCGACGCGGAGCTCAGGAGACTGGGACGGAGCGGGACTTCATATACAAGGCTAAGGTAGATAAGCCCCGGCTAACGCCAGGGCTCTTACTGGGTTTCTGGGGTCCGTTGCCCAGGGTTCCGGGGCTGCTCCGGTAGTAGCGGTGTCCCCTGGTGTCCCTGTGAAGCTGCTGCGTCCCTTTCCCCCCTCGGCTTACTGCCACCGCTGCTGTCTGCGCCCGGCTCTCTCCTCTCCGGCTGTTTCCTGCACCTCAGGCTGTTCCCATAGTAGCGGTTCCCCCTCCTCTGCTCCGGAGCCGGCATCAGCTGTTTCCTCTGATGCCGGGCACTGCCGGTGTGTATGGCCGGTGTCTTCACGTCCCCAGGACATATATAGTGGCGGCGGTATCCCCCCTCCCTCTGACAAGGAGCCGCTCCGTTCCCCCTGCTCTCAGCTGTTAAGTGCCGCCGGTGCCGAGGTCCGTTCCATCTACCCTCGCTGTGCCGCTCTGCAGTATGTGCCCCTAGGGTGTCTGGACCCTGCGGACCCCTGTGACTGTCTCCCCCTCCTGTGACAGCGCCGCTGCGCTTTGATTCTGCCCCTGTTCCCAGCTGCTGAGTGCCGCCGGTGCCGAGGTCCGTTTCATCTACCCCCGCTGTGCCGCTCTGCTTTATGTGCCCCTATAGTATCTGGACCCTGCAGACCCCTGTGACTGTCTCCCCCTCCTGTGACAGCGCCGCTGTGCTTTGATTCTGCCCCTGGTCCCTCGCTGCAGTAGCACCGCTGCCCTCCACTGTTACACACTTTCAATCAGCTGATTTTTTTTTTTTTTCAAATCTCCTGCCCCCTGCTGCAGCGTCGCTCTGCACTGCTGTCCATGGTGCTGATCTTATACTAGTCAATTCTCCTGCCTCCTGCTACAGCGTCGCTCTGAACTGCTGTCCATGGTGCTGATCTTACATTACAGCGTCGCTCTGAACTGCTGTCCATGGTGCTGATCTTATATTAATCTGAACTGCTGTCCATGGTGCTGATCTTATATTAGTTTGAACTGCTGTCCATGGTGCTGATCTGAACTGCTGTCCATGGTGCTGATCTTATATTAGTCTGAACTGCTGTCCATGGTGCTGATCTTATATTAGTTTGAACTGCTGTCCATGGTGCTGATCTGAACTGCTGTCCATGGTGCTGATCTTATATTAGTCTGAACTGCTGTCCATGGTGCTGATCTTATATTAATCTGAGCTGCTGTCCATGGTGCTGATCTTGTATCAATACTTATAATCAGTATATTAAAACACCAGGTATTACACATAAAACTGTTGCCCACAGAATTTTACAGATCTTTATAGGATCTGGTTTGCAAAACTTTATATTAACCCTTTGGAGGTTCTTTTTGTAAATCTCCCTTCTCAGTTATTATTGTCTTAAGGGACAGTACCTACAATTTACCTGCTTGTTCTCTTGGATATAAGAATAATTTGAACATTACTACTACCCTTGGACTGCATTGATTATCATTTTTCCTAATAACTATTCATTTTCTCCTGGCGAAATTTTCTGATGTCTCTGGTTCACCTGACTGCCATATCTTTGGAAAACTGACACTCGGCGTTTTTTTTATTTATTTATATATTTTTTTTTTCTTTTCTTTTTCTTTTTCTTTTTGAAGTACTGATTGATTATATATCTTATTTCCCTTTTCTCCTTTTATCTTTTAAATCTGCTGATTGTGAATTATGCATGGTTAAAGGTGTTTTGTCGGTCGTCACATTGGCTGCATAATCATTCATCTCTTGACCAGTATTATAACTGTCTGCTATTTAAATTACTGAGAAGCAGGATATATTTCTGTAATTTTCTACTTTTTTAGGCTATATATTCTTTGTGTATACATCAGCCGTCTGCTGGAATTATTTTGGGCATTGTGATTTTATTCTAGCCAATAGTCCCAATTGTTGTCTATTGATATCCCATTGGTTTATTCTAGGGTCTATAATGGCAACAAACAAAAAAAATTCCCAAAAATCTCTAGAGATGCCCCTTAAAACTAATGTGGTAAGAGGGAAGACCTCCCAGCGTTTTTCCTTCTCTAACCCCTCAGAGGATTCTGTTAATATTATTAGCCCAGTCAAGTCTAGATCACCCCATAGAAACCCTGAAGATAACCCAACCTCTAAAATGTATACTCCCACCAAAGACTCCCCTAAAAATGTAACTTCCCCAAAACAGCAAAAGGTTTCTATTTCTAAACCTGCCTCTGTTACAACAGCCAGAGGTAAAAAAGAGGAGGATATGGATTTGTCCGTGTCCTCAAAAAGAAGGGATCCTGGTGACTGGGGCAATAAATTTTCCCCCCTCGCAACTAATTCAGAGGATGATTCCTCAGATACTTCCCCTAATCCAAGCCCAGAAAGGAGGCGTTTAAAAATAGATCCATCTCCTTTATCTCCTGATTCTATGATCAGTGTTCCGTTAAAATTACCCACTTCTCAAAATCCAGAAAATTTTGACCTTTCCTCTTTCCTGGACAACCTGACCAAAAGGATTGATAACAATATGAAGTTGGGATTTGATAGACAGGTTGACTCCATGAAGTCTACTTTGAGCGCCTTCGGTGTTAAATTAGAGGAAAACACCAAGAGACTTAATACGGTAGAAGGTAAAATAGATAAAGTCTCCTCAGAAAATCTCGAGATTAAATCTGAGCTTCATAGACTTAGATTAAAAGTGGCTGATCTAGAAGACAGAAGCAGAAGAAATAACCTGAAAATTAGGGGCATCTCTGAAAGTGTCTCCCCCTCTGACCTTCTCCCCTATGTTCAAGACTTAATTCACAAATCCATCCCTTCTTTGTCTGAACAGGACCTTATTATAGACAGGGCTCACCGCCTATTTCGCCCGTCGTTTATCTCCCCTGATTTACCTAGAGACACGATAATAAGATTGCACTTTTTCTCAACTAAGGAGAGAATTTTAAGTTTTATTAGAGAGGAAAAGAAATTTGCTGAACCCTTTTCGCACCTAAAAATCTTCTCAGATTTTTCTAAGGAAACGATGGATGCGAGAAGGGCCTACAAATTAACCACTGACAGATTGAGAGAAATGGGTATTCCGTATAGGTGGGGTTTCCCAGTGAAACTGCTGATTTTTTTTAAGGGAAAAACTTTTACTCTCTCAGATCCAGACGAGGGCCCCAAATTCTTTGAGTTTATAAAAGACATTCCACTGAAAGATTCGAAAGCTCCTAATCGCTGAAAAGAGGGGGAGTTATCTCTGATCCTCTCTAAAACCCTATTCCTTATATCATATAATATGTGGGTTACTAATTACCTAACCTAACTGTGAAAATCTATAGTGTAGCAATCATTATTTGACTTATTTAAGTCTTAAAATGTTAATTTGGCCTTTTTTTTTTTTTTTTTTTTGAGTCCTGGCCGGCTTCGGAGTCCCGAGACTCATATTAATCTTCTTTACATCATGCCCTCAGGTAGTGTCCATACACTTTTTCCCCCAAAACCGAGGGAGAACCTTTCAGGTAAAGGTTCCCTCAGGAAGTTTTTGATTCACTTTTTATTTCTTTTACTGGTATCTTGAATACCTAGTGACTGTTATTGTTGTTGTTTGTTTGACAAATTTTCTCCTTTGAATTGTAGTCTGTAACACATCTTCAACCTATTAGAATTCCATCTCCCAGTTTTGATTGCCGGTGGTTTTACCGCTTGGGGTGGTCCACAGGATCAATTGATTTTTGCTTTTCCCCTTTTGGATACATTTTGACTGTTTCCCTGGTCTATGCCTATTAAGGTTGTCTCATATAATGTAAGAGGTCTGAATAGCCCCAACAAAAGATTCTCCCTATGGAAGGAATTAGTTCATTTTGGAGCGGATGTGGCGTGTCTACAAGAGACCAGGTTCGCTGAGGGGAAACATCCTAAATTTTCTCATAAAGAATATCCCCATATTTTTGAATCCATCAGCGAACGGAAAAAAGCTGGTGTAGCAACATTGATTAAAAATTCAGTTCCATTTGAACTATTAGATCAGCATGGTGATGTCAATGGCAGATATCACATACTGATCTGCAAATTGAACAATCATGAGTGTACAATTGCAAACGTATATGCCCCAAATAAGAAGCAAATTTCCTTTTTAAATAAAGTTTTAAGGAAAGTGGAGGAGGTTAGGAGAGGTGAATTGATCCTTTTGGGGGATTTTAATATGGTACCAGATGGGTTAATTGACTCTTCTTCTCCTAGTCGTCACCTTTATGCTACTCTAAATAATTGGCTCCATAGAAATGAACTTTTCGACATTTTCAGATGTTTCAATACTACTTCCAAAGAGTTTTCTCACTTTTCAGATGCACATCAAACGGCCTCCAGAATTGATCTAATGTTAACCGACGTCTTCTCTCTATCCAAATTCTCAAATATCTCCATAGGTCCCAGGTCTATATCGGATCATGCCCCTATAACGTGTGAACTTCACATTGGCCCTCTTCTAAGAAACGGATTCCTCTGGAAGTGCAAATCTTCCCTTATTCATAATCCAAAGAATAAAAAAACTATTGAAAATGCAATTTCAAATTATTTTAAGGAAAATGAAACCCCGGATCTGTCTAACCCCTTCTCTAGTTGGTGTGCCCACAAGGCTGTACTTCGAGGTGTATTAATACAGATATCCTCATCGGAAAAAAAAGAAAAAAGAACCAAAATAAATTCCCTTCAAAAACTTATCAAAGAAAAAGAACTAGCCCAGATTAACCTTCCTTCCCCTTCCCCAACAATTCAAAAGGAGCTATTAAATCTAAGGATTGAACTAAAATCCGAAATTTTTTCTTCCTACGACTCGATCATCCAAAAATCAAAATTTAATCATTATGCCGCCCTTAACAAACCTACTCGTTTTATGGCCCGATTGGTTAAACAACAAAGAGCGAACAATAGAATTGATAAAATAAAAAATGTTAACGGATCATTGCTCTATCATCCGAAAGATATAGCTGATCGGTTCGCAGAATTTTATGAGAAACTCTATAATATCAAATCTGATCCCTTAATTTCCCAACCTAACTCAGAAGAAATTAACAATTTTCTCTCTTCAATTAAATTACCCAAATTGAGCCCTCTGGATCTTGAGGCATTGAATGAACCTTTTACTTCCCTCGAAGTTATGAATACAATTAAGCAACTTAAATCTTTCAAGGCCCCGGGTCCAGATGGGTTCATTAACGAATACTATAAGACCTTTTGCGAACTCCTTTCCCCTCCTCTTACTAAAATCTTTAATTTGGCATCTTCAAACTGCTCCTTCCCCCAAGAAATGTTGGAGGCCACCATCACTTTGATTCCTAAGTCAAAAGATGAGAGAGATAATGTCAAGAATTATAGACCTATCTCACTAATCAATACCGATATAAAAATTTATTCGAAAATTCTGGCCAATCGTCTTTCAACTATTCTCCCAAATCTCATCAACGATGACCAAATTGGCTTCGTTGGTGGGAGACAAGCTACTGACGGCACTAGAAGAATTTTGAATATTTTGAGATTGATTAATACAGTTAGGGTTCCAACCTCCTTGCTCGCATTAGATGCTGAAAAAGCATTCGATAGATTAAATTGGCTATATTTAAAACTAACTCTTAATAAATTTGGTTTTAATAATAATTTTCTTTCCTCAATTTTGGCCCTTTATTCTAACCCCCAAGCTAAAATTTATGTCAACAATTATCTTTCCCACCCAATCCCCATTACAAATGGGACCAGACAGGGTTGCCCTCTCTCCCCCCTACTTTTTGTCTTGGCTATGGAGCCTTTGGCTCAGAAGATTAGAGAAAGCACTGACATTAAGGGGATCTCTGCTCCTTCTCGGGAATTCAAAATTAGTCTCTTCGCGGATGACGTCATGCTTTCCTTGCTGGATCCAATAAATTCGGTTAATAAGGTCTTGGAAGTTCTGGATTCATTCTCCCAGATCTCTTACTTTAAGATTAATAAAAAAAAATCAAAACTTTTAAACATTAATTTGGACCATCAGATGAGAGAAGCTTTACATTCAAAATTTTCCTTTGATTCAGCCAAGGACAATCTGTCCTATTTGGGGATTGTAGTTGGTAAATCTATCGATTCAACTCTCTCTGCCAATTTAGACTTAATTAATGACGTCGTCCGAGGAGATCTGACGAATCTCCTGAAAAAGGATTTGTCATGGTGGGGTAGGGTTCTATCCATTAAAATGTTTGTCCTCCCCAAAATCTTGTATTTTTTTCGTAACTTACCATTAAATATACCCCTCTGTTTCATCCAAAAAATACAGAACCAGATCAACTCTTATATCTGGGAAAAAAAACGTGCGAGGATATCTGCTGAAATCTTATATAAAAACAAAAGCAATGGAGGCCTGAGTCTCCCTAACATATCCGCCTATAATTATGCTAACCTTATCAATCAGAGTAGAAATTGGCTTAACTCTACAAATCCCCCGGCATGGCTAATTTTGGAGACCTTTCTGAACGGCGACTCCCCTCCCCGAGATTTGCTATTTAAACATCTCTTTAAAAAATGCACTCATGATCCTTCCCACCCTATTTTTCAAGCGACTATCGAAGCTTGGAAGAAAATTGCTAGGAGAGGGAGGGGGAATCTTTCTAGAGACTCCAATGTAGATAAACTCTCTCTTGTAAAAAACTTTCCAATCAATTTTGTTGCTGCCTTATATAACTCCTGCATTCCGGATCATTGGAATAGTAGAGGGTTAAGGAAAATTGGGGACCTCTACGAGATTTCTACTTTTTCTCCTTTCCAAACTCTCAAAATAAAATTTAATCTCCCTTCTTCTGATTTTTTCTTATACTCCCATTTTAAAAGTATTATTCTAGAATTTTTGGGTGGTAAACTCCTTGTTTCCAAAACCTCGGCGAACCTGCTGTGTAACCCATCCCACAAAATTTTTTGGAGCTTGAGACACATTTACAACAGCTTCAACAATGATCTATCCTTCAAAAAAAATATCTACATGTTACGATGGGAAAAAGACCTGAAACTCAACTTCCCTCTCGACCAGTGGGAGAATGCTGTACTTTTTACTCAAGCCTCCAATATTTCCATGCCTCTGCAAGAGGCCTATTTCAAGGTTTTATCAAGGTGGTATTATACCCCAATCAGGCTCCACCACATAAGGTCCAGTAATTCTCCCCTTTGTTGGAGGGATTGTGGCATTAAAGGAGATCTTTTGCATATTTTTTGGAGCTGCCCTAAGATTCGTAATCTGTGGGCTCAGATTTCTTCTCTGATTAATGACCTTTTGGGCAGACCTTTAATTTTGACCCCTCAAACAGCTCTATTATCATTAGAATTGGAAACATATAAGTCCTATGAGAGAGCTATCATGATCCATATATTTTCGGTTTGCAAAAATGCTTTATCTTTTCATTGGAGAAAATCGTATGTTCCTACTTTGGAGGAATTAGTAGATAGGATGAACCAACATAGAATATACGAATTTAGATTTGCCTCTATCAATGATAACCTTTTCAAATTTTCTAAGAAATGGGATATCTGGTCAAACAAATTCCCCCGTCCTGCCTATAATACTGGTAGTTCTTAATATGTCTTACAGACTGTTTATTCACTTTGTTTGTATTATTGCTAACATGACAATGTGTGTTGAAATTGTTTTGTGTTTTGTTAGATTGTTTTATTATTCCTTATTGATTACAGTATTATTTGATGAATCAATCTCTTCTACCTCTTGTTATCTTATCCCTGTTGTTTCCCTTCCCTCCCCTCCCTTTGGCCTTCCCCCTTTTCCCGCGTCCCAGTTATCCCTGATTTTCCCCTTGTATTTAGAATTATGCTTCTGTTAATTACTTGTCAATGTCGTTAATGAAAAATAAAAAAATACGGTAAAACAAAGAGAGTGAGATGCCAGCTCCTTTCATTCAGTCAGTAGCTTCAAACATTTCTGGTATATGAAAAACATGTTTTTCAATGGCAAAAATCAATGAATATTGTAAATGCACAAACAGTAATATCTCCACATTGCAAGGTGCAATTCTGAAATTTTTTGCTTTTTCCTGTTAATCCTAGCATGATAAAGAAGATTCAAAGAGAGTGAGATGCCAGCTCCTTTCATTCAGTCAGTAGCTTCAAACATTTCTGGTATATGAAAAACATGTTTTTCAATGGCAAAAATCAATGAATATTGTAAATGCACAAACAGTAATATCTCCACATTGCACGGTGCAATTCTGAAATTTTTAGCTTTTTCCTGTTAATCCTAGCATGATAAAGAAGATTCAAAGAAAGTGAGATGCCAGCTCCTTTCATTCAGTCAGTAGCTTCAAACATTTCTGGTATATGAAAAACATGTTTTTCAATGGCAAAAATCAATGAATATTGTAAATGCACAAACAGTAATATCTCCACATTGCAAGGTGCAATTCTGAAATTTTTTGCTTTTTCCTGTTAATCCTAGCATGATAAAGAAGATTCAAAGAGAGTGAGATGCCAGCTCCTTTCATTCAGTCAGTAGCTTCAAACATTTCTGGTATATGAAAAACATGTTTTTCAATGGCAAAAATCAATGAATATTGTAAATGCACAAACAGTAATATCTCCACATTGCAAGGTGCAATTCTGAAATTTTTTGCTTTTTCCTGCTAATCCTAGCATGATAAAGAAGATTCAAAGAGAGTGAGATGCCAGCTCCTTTCATTCAGTCAGTAGCTTCAAACATTTCTGGTATATGAAAAACATGTTTTTCAATGGCAAAAATCAATGAATATTGTAAATGCACAAACAGTAATATCTCCACATTGCACGGTGCAATTCTGAAATTTTTAGCTTTTTCCTGTTAATCCTAGCATGATAAAGAAGATTCAAAGAGAGTGAGATGCCAGCTCCTTTCATTCAGTCATTAGCTTCAAACATTTCTGGTATATGAAAAACATGTTTTTCAATGGCAAAAATCAATGAATATTGTAAATGCACAAACAGTAATATCTCCACATTGCACGGTGCAATTCTGAAATTTTTAGCTTTTTCCTGTTAATCCTAGCATGATAAAGAAGATTCAAAGAGAGTGAGATGCCAGCTCCTTTCATTCAGTCAGTAGCTTCAAACATTTCTGGTATATGAAAAACATGTTTTTCAATGGCAAAAATCAATGAATATTGTAAATGCACAAACAGTAATATCTCCACATTGCAAGGTGCAATTCTGAAATTTTTTGCTTTTTCCTGCTAATCCTAGCATGATAAAGAAGATTCAAAGAGAGTGAGATGCCAGCTCCTTTCATTCAGTCAGTAGCTTCAAACATTTCTGGTATATGAAAAACATGTTTTTCAATGGCAAAAATCAATGAATATTGTAAATGCACAAACAGTAATATCTCCACATTGCACGGTGCAATTCTGAAATTTTTAGCTTTTTCCTGTTAATCCTAGCATGATAAAGAAGATTCAAAGAGAGTGAGATGCCAGCTCCTTTCATTCAGTCAGTAGCTTCAAACATTTCTGGTATATGAAAAACATGTTTTTCAATGGCAAAAATCAATGAATATTGTAAATGCACAAACAGTAATATCTCCACATTGCAAGGTGCAATTCTGAAATTTTTTGCTTTTTCCTGTTAATCCTAGCATGATAAAGAAGATTCAAAGAGAGTGAGATGCCAGCTCCTTTCATTCAGTCAGTAGCTTCAAACATTTCTGGTATATGAAAAACATGTTTTTCAATGGCAAAAATCAATGAATATTGTAAATGCACAAACAGTAATATCTCCACATTGCAAGGTGCAATTCTGAAATTTTTTGCTTTTTCCTGCTAATCCTAGCATGATAAAGAAGATTCAAAGAGAGTGAGATGCCAGCTCCTTTCATTCAGTCAGTAGCTTCAAACATTTCTGGTATATGAAAAACATGTTTTTCAATGGCAAAAATCAATGAATATTGTAAATGCACAAACAGTAATATCTCCACATTGCACGGTGCAATTCTGAAATTTTTAGCTTTTTCCTGTTAATCCTAGCATGATAAAGAAGATTCAAAGAGAGTGAGATGCCAGCTCCTTTCATTCAGTCAGTAGCTTCAAACATTTCTGGTATATGAAAAACATGTTTTTCAATGGCAAAAATCAATGAATATTGTAAATGCACAAACAGTAATATCTCCACATTGCAAGGTGCAATTCTGAAATTTTTTGCTTTTTCCTGCTAATCCTAGCATGATAAAGAAGATTCAAAGAGAGTGAGATGCCAGCTCCTTTCATTCAGTCAGTAGCTTCAAACATTTCTGGTATATGAAAAACATGTTTTTCAATGGCAAAAATCAATGAATATTGTAAATGCACAAACAGTAATATCTCCACATTGCACGGTGCAATTCTGAAATTTTTAGCTTTTTCCTGTTAATCCTAGCATGATAAAGAAGATTCAAAGAGAGTGAGATGCCAGCTCCTTTCATTCAGTCAGTAGCTTCAAACATTTCTGGTATATGAAAAACATGTTTTTCAATGGCAAAAATCAATGAATATTGTAAATGCACAAACAGTAATATCTCCACATTGCACGGTGCAATTCTGAAATTTTTAGCTTTTTCCTGTTAATCCTAGCATGATAAAGAAGATTCAAAGAGAGTGAGATGCCAGCTCCTTTCATTCAGTCAGTAGCTTCAAACATTTCTGGTATATGAAAAACATGTTTTTCAATGGCAAAAATCAATGAATATTGTAAATGCACAAACAGTAATATCTCCACATTGCAAGGTGCAATTCTGAAATTTTTTGCTTTTTCCTGCTAATCCTAGCATGATAAAGAAGATTCAAAGAGAGTGAGATGCCAGCTCCTTTCATTCAGTCAGTAGCTTCAAACATTTCTGGTATATGAAAAACATGTTTTTCAATGGCAAAAATCAATGAATATTGTAAATGCACAAACAGTAATATCTCCACATTGCACGGTGCAATTCTGAAATTTTTAGCTTTTTCCTGTTAATCCTAGCATGATAAAGAAGATTCAAAGAGAGTGAGATGCCAGCTCCTTTCATTCAGTCAGTAGCTTCAAACATTTCTGGTATATGAAAAACATGTTTTTCAATGGCAAAAATCAATGAATATTGTAAATGCACAAACAGTAATATCTCCACATTGCAAGGTGCAATTCTGAAATTTTTTGCTTTTTCCTGTTAATCCTAGCATGATAAAGAAGATTCAAAGAGAGTGAGATGCCAGCTCCTTTCATTCAGTCAGTAGCTTCAAACATTTCTGGTATATGAAAAACATGTTTTTCAATGGCAAAAATCAATGAATATTGTAAATGCACAAACAGTAATATCTCCACATTGCACGGTGCAATTCTGAAATTTTTAGCTTTTTCCTGTTAATCCTAGCATGATAAAGAAGATTCAAAGAGAGTGAGATGCCAGCTCCTTTCATTCAGTCAGTAGCTTCAAACATTTCTGGTATATGAAAAACATGTTTTTCAATGGCAAAAATCAATGAATATTGTAAATGCACAAACAGTAATATCTCCACATTGCAAGGTGCAATTCTGAAATTTTTTGCTTTTTCCTGTTAATCCTAGCATGATAAGGAAGATTCAAAGAGAGTGAGATGCCAGCTCCTTTCATTCAGTCAGTAGCTTCAAACATTTCTGGTATATGAAAAACATGTTTTTCAATGGCAAAAATCAATGAATATTGTAAATGCACAAACAGTAATATCTCCACATTGCAAGGTGCAATTCTGAAATTTTTTGCTTTTTCCTGCTAATCCTAGCATGATAAAGAAGATTCAAAGAGAGTGAGATGCCAGCTCCTTTCATTCAGTCAGTAGCTTCAAACATTTCTGGTATATGAAAAACATGTTTTTCAATGGCAAAAATCAATGAATATTGTAAATGCACAAACAGTAATATCTCCACATTGCACGGTGCAATTCTGAAATTTTTAGCTTTTTCCTGTTAATCCTAGCATGATAAAGAAGATTCAAAGAGAGTGAGATGCCAGCTCCTTTCATTCAGTCAGTAGCTTCAAACATTTCTGGTATATGAAAAACATGTTTTTCAATGGCAAAAATCAATGAATATTGTAAATGCACAAACAGTAATATCTCCACATTGCAAGGTGCAATTCTGAAATTTTTTGCTTTTTCCTGCTAATCCTAGCATGATAAAGAAGATTCAAAGAGAGTGAGATGCCAGCTCCTTTCATTCAGTCAGTAGCTTCAAACATTTCTGGTATATGAAAAACATGTTTTTCAATGGCAAAAATCAATGAATATTGTAAATGCACAAACAGTAATATCTCCACATTGCACGGTGCAATTCTGAAATTTTTAGCTTTTTCCTGTTAATCCTAGCATGATAAAGAAGATTCAAAGAGAGTGAGATGCCAGCTCCTTTCATTCAGTCATTAGCTTCAAACATTTCTGGTATATGAAAAACATGTTTTTCAATGGCAAAAATCAATGAATATTGTAAATGCACAAACAGTAATATCTCCACATTGCACGGTGCAATTCTGAAATTTTTAGCTTTTTCCTGTTAATCCTAGCATGATAAAGAAGATTCAAAGAGAGTGAGATGCCAGCTCCTTTCATTCAGTCAGTAGCTTCAAACATTTCTGGTATATGAAAAACATGTTTTTCAATGGCAAAAATCAATGAATATTGTAAATGCACAAACAGTAATATCTCCACATTGCAAGGTGCAATTCTGAAATTTTTTGCTTTTTCCTGCTAATCCTAGCATGATAAAGAAGATTCAAAGAGAGTGAGATGCCAGCTCCTTTCATTCAGTCAGTAGCTTCAAACATTTCTGGTATATGAAAAACATGTTTTTCAATGGCAAAAATCAATGAATATTGTAAATGCACAAACAGTAATATCTCCACATTGCACGGTGCAATTCTGAAATTTTTAGCTTTTTCCTGTTAATCCTAGCATGATAAAGAAGATTCAAAGAGAGTGAGATGCCAGCTCCTTTCATTCAGTCAGTAGCTTCAAACATTTCTGGTATATGAAAAACATGTTTTTCAATGGCAAAAATCAATGAATATTGTAAATGCACAAACAGTAATATCTCCACATTGCAAGGTGCAATTCTGAAATTTTTTGCTTTTTCCTGTTAATCCTAGCATGATAAAGAAGACTCAAAGAGAGTGAGATGCCAGCTCCTTTCATTCAGTCAGTAGCTTCAAACATTTCTGGTATATGAAAAACATGTTTTTCAATGGCAAAAATCAATGAATATTGTAAATGCACAAACAGTAATATCTCCACATTGCACGGTGCAATTCTGAAATTTTTAGCTTTTTCCTGTTAATCCTAGCATGATAAAGAAGATTCAAAGAGAGTGAGATGCCAGCTCCTTTCATTCAGTCAGTAGCTTCAAACATTTCTGGTATATGAAAAACATGTTTTTCAATGGCAAAAATCAATGAATATTGTAAATGCACAAACAGTAATATCTCCACATTGCAAGGTGCAATTCTGAAATTTTTTGCTTTTTCCTGTTAATCCTAGCATGATAAAGAAGATTCAAAGAGAGTGAGATGCCAGCTCCTTTCATTCAGTCAGTAGCTTCAAACATTTCTGGTATATGAAAAACATGTTTTTCAATGGCAAAAATCAATGAATATTGTAAATGCACAAACAGTAATATCTCCACATTGCAAGGTGCAATTCTGAAATTTTTTGCTTTTTCCTGCTAATCCTAGCATGATAAAGAAGATTCAAAGAGAGTGAGATGCCAGCTCCTTTCATTCAGTCAGTAGCTTCAAACATTTCTGGTATATGAAAAACATGTTTTTCAATGGCAAAAATCAATGAATATTGTAAATGCACAAACAGTAATATCTCCACATTGCACGGTGCAATTCTGAAATTTTTAGCTTTTTCCTGTTAATCCTAGCATGATAAAGAAGATTCAAAGAGAGTGAGATGCCAGCTCCTTTCATTCAGTCATTAGCTTCAAACATTTCTGGTATATGAAAAACATGTTTTTCAATGGCAAAAATCAATGAATATTGTAAATGCACAAACAGTAATATCTCCACATTGCACGGTGCAATTCTGAAATTTTTAGCTTTTTCCTGTTAATCCTAGCATGATAAAGAAGATTCAAAGAGAGTGAGATGCCAGCTCCTTTCATTCAGTCAGTAGCTTCAAACATTTCTGGTATATGAAAAACATGTTTTTCAATGGCAAAAATCAATGAATATTGTAAATGCACAAACAGTAATATCTCCACATTGCAAGGTGCAATTCTGAAATTTTTTGCTTTTTCCTGCTAATCCTAGCATGATAAAGAAGATTCAAAGAGAGTGAGATGCCAGCTCCTTTCATTCAGTCAGTAGCTTCAAACATTTCTGGTATATGAAAAACATGTTTTTCAATGGCAAAAATCAATGAATATTGTAAATGCACAAACAGTAATATCTCCACATTGCACGGTGCAATTCTGAAATTTTTAGCTTTTTCCTGTTAATCCTAGCATGATAAAGAAGATTCAAAGAGAGTGAGATGCCAGCTCCTTTCATTCAGTCAGTAGCTTCAAACATTTCTGGTATATGAAAAACATGTTTTTCAATGGCAAAAATCAATGAATATTGTAAATGCACAAACAGTAATATCTCCACATTGCAAGGTGCAATTCTGAAATTTTTTGCTTTTTCCTGTTAATCCTAGCATGATAAAGAAGATTCAAAGAGAGTGAGATGCCAGCTCCTTTCATTCAGTCAGTAGCTTCAAACATTTCTGGTATATGAAAAACATGTTTTTCAATGGCAAAAATCAATGAATATTGTAAATGCACAAACAGTAATATCTCCACATTGCAAGGTGCAATTCTGAAATTTTTTGCTTTTTCCTGCTAATCCTAGCATGATAAAGAAGATTCAAAGAGAGTGAGATGCCAGCTCCTTTCATTCAGTCAGTAGCTTCAAACATTTCTGGTATATGAAAAACATGTTTTTCAATGGCAAAAATCAATGAATATTGTAAATGCACAAACAGTAATATCTCCACATTGCACGGTGCAATTCTGAAATTTTTAGCTTTTTCCTGTTAATCCTAGCATGATAAAGAAGATTCAAAGAGAGTGAGATGCCAGCTCCTTTCAGTCAGTAGCTTCAAACATTTCTGGTATATGAAAAACATGTTTTTCAATGGCAAAAATCAATGAATATTGTAAATGCACAAACAGTAATATCTCCACATTGCAAGGTGCAATTCTGAAATTTTTTGCTTTTTCCTGCTAATCCTAGCATGATAAAGAAGATTCAAAGAGAGTGAGATGCCAGCTCCTTTCATTCAGTCAGTAGCTTCAAACATTTCTGGTATATGAAAAACATGTTTTTCAATGGCAAAAATCAATGAATATTGTAAATGCACAAACAGTAATATCTCCACATTGCACGGTGCAATTCTGAAATTTTTAGCTTTTTCCTGTTAATCCTAGCATGATAAAGAAGATTCAAAGAGAGTGAGATGCCAGCTCCTTTCATTCAGTCAGTAGCTTCAAACATTTCTGGTATATGAAAAACATGTTTTTCAATGGCAAAAATCAATGAATATTGTAAATGCACAAACAGTAATATCTCCACATTGCAAGGTGCAATTCTGAAATTTTTTGCTTTTTCCTGCTAATCCTAGCATGATAAAGAAGATTCAAAGAGAGTGAGATGCCAGCTCCTTTCATTCAGTCAGTAGCTTCAAACATTTCTGGTATATGAAAAACATGTTTTTCAATGGCAAAAATCAATGAATATTGTAAATGCACAAACAGTAATATCTCCACATTGCACGGTGCAATTCTGAAATTTTTAGCTTTTTCCTGTTAATCCTAGCATGATAAAGAAGATTCAAAGAGAGTGAGATGCCAGCTCCTTTCATTCAGTCAGTAGCTTCAAACATTTCTGGTATATGAAAAACATGTTTTTCAATGGCAAAAATCAATGAATATTGTAAATGCACAAACAGTAATATCTCCACATTGCAAGGTGCAATTCTGAAATTTTTTGCTTTTTCCTGTTAATCCTAGCATGATAAAGAAGATTCAAAGAGAGTGAGATGCCAGCTCCTTTCATTCAGTCAGTAGCTTCAAACATTTCTGGTATATGAAAAACATGTTTTTCAATGGCAAAAATCAATGAATATTGTAAATGCACAAACAGTAATATCTCCACATTGCACGGTGCAATTCTGAAATTTTTAGCTTTTTCCTGTTAATCCTAGCATGATAAAGAAGATTCAAAGAGAGTGAGATGCCAGCTCCTTTCATTCAGTCAGTAGCTTCAAACATTTCTGGTATATGAAAAACATGTTTTTCAATGGCAAAAATCAATGAATATTGTAAATGCACAAACAGTAATATCTCCACATTGCAAGGTGCAATTCTGAAATTTTTTGCTTTTTCCTGTTAATCCTAGCATGATAAGGAAGATTCAAAGAGAGTGAGATGCCAGCTCCTTTCATTCAGTCAGTAGCTTCAAACATTTCTGGTATATGAAAAACATGTTTTTCAATGGCAAAAATCAATGAATATTGTAAATGCACAAACAGTAATATCTCCACATTGCAAGGTGCAATTCTGAAATTTTTTGCTTTTTCCTGCTAATCCTAGCATGATAAAGAAGATTCAAAGAGAGTGAGATGCCAGCTCCTTTCATTCAGTCAGTAGCTTCAAACATTTCTGGTATATGAAAAACATGTTTTTCAATGGCAAAAATCAATGAATATTGTAAATGCACAAACAGTAATATCTCCACATTGCACGGTGCAATTCTGAAATTTTTAGCTTTTTCCTGTTAATCCTAGCATGATAAAGAAGATTCAAAGAGAGTGAGATGCCAGCTCCTTTCATTCAGTCAGTAGCTTCAAACATTTCTGGTATATGAAAAACATGTTTTTCAATGGCAAAAATCAATGAATATTGTAAATGCACAAACAGTAATATCTCCACATTGCAAGGTGCAATTCTGAAATTTTTTGCTTTTTCCTGTTAATCCTAGCATGATAAAGAAGATTCAAAGAGAGTGAGATGCCAGCTCCTTTCATTCAGTCAGTAGCTTCAAACATTTCTGGTATATGAAAAACATGTTTTTCAATGGCAAAAATCAATGAATATTGTAAATGCACAAACAGTAATATCTCCACATTGCAAGGTGCAATTCTGAAATTTTTTGCTTTTTCCTGCTAATCCTAGCATGATAAAGAAGATTCAAAGAGAGTGAGATGCCAGCTCCTTTCATTCAGTCAGTAGCTTCAAACATTTCTGGTATATGAAAAACATGTTTTTCAATGGCAAAAATCAATGAATATTGTAAATGCACAAACAGTAATATCTCCACATTGCACGGTGCAATTCTGAAATTTTTAGCTTTTTCCTGTTAATCCTAGCATGATAAAGAAGATTCAAAGAGAGTGAGATGCCAGCTCCTTTCATTCAGTCAGTAGCTTCAAACATTTCTGGTATATGAAAAACATGTTTTTCAATGGCAAAAATCAATGAATATTGTAAATGCACAAACAGTAATATCTCCACATTGCAAGGTGCAATTCTGAAATTTTTTGCTTTTTCCTGCTAATCCTAGCATGATAAAGAAGATTCAAAGAGAGTGAGATGCCAGCTCCTTTCATTCAGTCAGTAGCTTCAAACATTTCTGGTACATGAAAAACATGTTTTTCAATGGCAAAAATCAATGAATATTGTAAATGCACAAACAGTAATATCTCCACATTGCACGGTGCAATTCTGAAATTTTTAGCTTTTTCCTGTTAATCCTAGCATGATAAAGAAGATTCAAAGAGAGTGAGATGCCAGCTCCTTTCATTCAGTCAGTAGCTTCAAACATTTCTGGTATATGAAAAACATGTTTTTCAATGGCAAAAATCAATGAATATTGTAAATGCACAAACAGTAATATCTCCACATTGCAAGGTGCAATTCTGAAATTTTTTGCTTTTTCCTGCTAATCCTAGCATGATAAAGAAGATTCAAAGAGAGTGAGATGCCAGCTCCTTTCATTCAGTCAGTAGCTTCAAACATTTCTGGTATATGAAAAACATGTTTTTCAATGGCAAAAATCAATGAATATTGTAAATGCACAAACAGTAATATCTCCACATTGCACGGTGCAATTCTGAAATTTTTAGCTTTTTCCTGTTAATCCTAGCATGATAAAGAAGATTCAAAGAGAGTGAGATGCCAGCTCCTTTCATTCAGTCAGTAGCTTCAAACATTTCTGGTATATGAAAAACATGTTTTTCAATGGCAAAAATTAATGAATATTGTAAATGCACAAACAGTAATATCTCCACATTGCAAGGTGCAATTCTGAAATTTTTTGCTTTTTCCTGTTAATCCTAGCATGATAAAGAAGATTCAAAGAGAGTGAGATGCCAGCTCCTTTCATTCAGTCAGTAGCTTCAAACATTTCTGGTATATGAAAAACATGTTTTTCAATGGCAAAAATCAATGAATATTGTAAATGCACAAACAGTAATATCTCCACATTGCACGGTGCAATTCTGAAATTTTTAGCTTTTTCCTGTTAATCCTAGCATGATAAAGAAGATTCAAAGAGAGTGAGATGCCAGCTCCTTTCATTCAGTCAGTAGCTTCAAACATTTCTGGTATATGAAAAACATGTTTTTCAATGGCAAAAATCAATGAATATTGTAAATGCACAAACAGTAATATCTCCACATTGCAAGGTGCAATTCTGAAATTTTTTGCTTTTTCCTGTTAATCCTAGCATGATAAAGAAGATTCAAAGAGAGTGAGATGCCAGCTCCTTTCATTCAGTCAGTAGCTTCAAACATTTCTGGTATATGAAAAACGTTTTTCAATGGCAAAAATCAATGAATATTGTAAATGCACAAACAGTAATATCTCCACATTGCAAGGTGCAATTCTGAAATTTTTTGCTTTTTCCTGCTAATCCTAGCATGATAAAGAAGATTCAAAGAGAGTGAGATGCCAGCTCCTTTCATTCAGTCAGTAGCTTCAAACATTTCTGGTATATGAAAAACATGTTTTTCAATGGCAAAAATCAATGAATATTGTAAATGCACAAACAGTAATATCTCCACATTGCAAGGTGCAATTCTGAAATTTTTTTATTTTTCCTGCTAATCCTAGCATGATAAAGAAGATTCAAAGAGAGTGAGATGCCAGCTCCTTTCATTCAGTCAGTAGCTTCAAACATTTCTGGTATATGAAAAACATGTTTTTCAATGGCAAAAATCAATGAATATTGTAAATGCACAAACAGTAATATCTCCACATTGCACGGTGCAATTCTGAAATTCTTAGCTTTTTCCTGTTAATCCTAGCATGATAAAGAAGATTCAAAGAGAGTGAGATGCCAGCTCCTTTCATTCAGTCAGTAGCTTCAAACATTTCTGGTATATGAAAAACATGTTTTTCAATGGCAAAAATCAATGAATATTGTAAATGCACAAACAGTAATATCTCCACATTGCAAGGTGCAATTCTGAAATTTTTTGCTTTTTCCTGCTAATCCTAGCATGATAAAGATTCAAAGAGAGTGAGATGCCAGCTCCTTTCATTCAGTCAGTAGCTTCAAACATTTCTGGTATATGAAAAACATGTTTTTCAATGGCAAAAATCAATGAATATTGTAAATGCACAAACAGTAATATCTCCACATTGCACGGTGCAATTCTGAAATTTTTAGCTTTTTCCTGTTAATCCTAGCATGATAAAGAAGATTCAAAGAGAGTGAGATGCCAGCTCCTTTCATTCAGTCATTAGCTTCAAACATTTCTGGTATATGAAAAACATGTTTTTCAATGGCAAAAATCAATGAATATTGTAAATGCACAAACAGTAATATCTCCACATTGCAAGGTGCAATTCTGAAATTTTTTGCTTTTTCCTGCTAATCCTAGCATGATAAAGAAGATTCAAAGAGAGTGAGATGCCAGCTCCTTTCATTCAGTCAGTAGCTTCAAACATTTCTGGTATATGAAAAACATGTTTTTCAATGGCAAAAATCAATGAATATTGTAAATGCACAAACAGTAATATCTCCACATTGCAAGGTGCAATTCTGAAATTTTTTGCTTTTTCCTGCTAATCCTAGCATGATAAAGAAGATTCAAAGAGAGTGAGATGCCAGCTCCTTTCATTCAGTCAGTAGCTTCAAACATTTCTGGTATATGAAAAACATGTTTTTCAATGGCAAAAATCAATGAATATTGTAAATGCACAAACAGTAATATCTCCACATTGCACGGTGCAATTCTGAAATTTTTAGCTTTTTCCTGTTAATCCTAGCATGATAAAGAAGATTCAAAGAGAGTGAGATGCCAGCTCCTTTCATTCAGTCAGTAGCTTCAAACATTTCTGGTATATGAAAAACATGTTTTTCAATGGCAAAAATCAATGAATATTGTAAATGCACAAACAGTAATATCTCCACATTGCAAGGTGCAATTCTGAAATTTTTTGCTTTTTCCTGCTAATCCTAGCATGATAAAGAAGATTCAAAGAGAGTGAGATGCCAGCTCCTTTCATTCAGTCAGTAGCTTCAAACATTTCTGGTATATGAAAAACATGTTTTTCAATGGCAAAAATCAATGAATATTGTAAATGCACAAACAGTAATATCTCCACATTGCACGGTGCAATTCTGAAATTTTTAGCTTTTTCCTGTTAATCCTAGCATGATAAAGAAGATTCAAAGAGAGTGAGATGCCAGCTCCTTTCATTCAGTCAGTAGCTTCAAACATTTCTGGTATATGAAAAACATGTTTTTCAATGGCAAAAATCAATGAATATTGTAAATGCACAAACAGTAATATCTCCACATTGCAAGGTGCAATTCTGAAATTTTTTGCTTTTTCCTGTTAATCCTAGCATGATAAAGAAGATTCAAAGAGAGTGAGATGCCAGCTCCTTTCATTCAGTCAGTAGCTTCAAACATTTCTGGTATATGAAAAACATGTTTTTCAATGGCAAAAATCAATGAATATTGTAAATGCACAAACAGTAATATCTCCACATTGCACGGTGCAATTCTGAAATTTTTAGCTTTTTCCTGTTAATCCTAGCATGATAAAGAAGATTCAAAGAGAGTGAGATGCCAGCTCCTTTCATTCAGTCAGTAGCTTCAAACATTTCTGGTATATGAAAAACATGTTTTTCAATGGCAAAAATCAATGAATATTGTAAATGCACAAACAGTAATATCTCCACATTGCAAGGTGCAATTCTGAAATTTTTTGCTTTTTCCTGTTAATCCTAGCATGATAAAGAAGATTCAAAGAGAGTGAGATGCCAGCTCCTTTCATTCAGTCAGTAGCTTCAAACATTTCTGGTATATGAAAAACGTTTTTCAATGGCAAAAATCAATGAATATTGTAAATGCACAAACAGTAATATCTCCACATTGCACGGTGCAATTCTGAAATTTTTAGCTTTTTCCTGTTAATCCTAGCATGATAAAGAAGATTCAAAGAGAGTGAGATGCCAGCTCCTTTCATTCAGTCAGTAGCTTCAAACATTTCTGGTATATGAAAAACATGTTTTTCAATGGCAAAAATCAATGAATATTGTAAATGCACAAACAGTAATATCTCCACATTGCAAGGTGCAATTCTGAAATTTTTTGCTTTTTCCTGCTAATCCTAGCATGATAAAGAAGATTCAAAGAGAGTGAGATGCCAGCTCCTTTCATTCAGTCAGTAGCTTCAAACATTTCTGGTACATGAAAAACATGTTTTTCAATGGCAAAAATCAATGAATATTGTAAATGCACAAACAGTAATATCTCCACATTGCACGGTGCAATTCTGAAATTTTTAGCTTTTTCCTGTTAATCCTAGCATGATAAAGAAGATTCAAAGAGAGTGAGATGCCAGCTCCTTTCATTCAGTCAGTAGCTTCAAACATTTCTGGTATATGAAAAACATGTTTTTCAATGGCAAAAATCAATGAATATTGTAAATGCACAAACAGTAATATCTCCACATTGCAAGGTGCAATTCTGAAATTTTTTGCTTTTTCCTGCTAATCCTAGCATGATAAAGAAGATTCAAAGAGAGTGAGATGCCAGCTCCTTTCATTCAGTCAGTAGCTTCAAACATTTCTGGTATATGAAAAACATGTTTTTCAATGGCAAAAATCAATGAATATTGTAAATGCACAAACAGTAATATCTCCACATTGCACGGTGCAATTCTGAAATTTTTAGCTTTTTCCTGTTAATCCTAGCATGATAAAGAAGATTCAAAGAGAGTGAGATGCCAGCTCCTTTCATTCAGTCAGTAGCTTCAAACATTTCTGGTATATGAAAAACATGTTTTTCAATGGCAAAAATTAATGAATATTGTAAATGCACAAACAGTAATATCTCCACATTGCAAGGTGCAATTCTGAAATTTTTTGCTTTTTCCTGTTAATCCTAGCATGATAAAGAAGATTCAAAGAGAGTGAGATGCCAGCTCCTTTCATTCAGTCAGTAGCTTCAAACATTTCTGGTATATGAAAAACATGTTTTTCAATGGCAAAAATCAATGAATATTGTAAATGCACAAACAGTAATATCTCCACATTGCACGGTGCAATTCTGAAATTTTTAGCTTTTTCCTGTTAATCCTAGCATGATAAAGAAGATTCAAAGAGAGTGAGATGCCAGCTCCTTTCATTCAGTCAGTAGCTTCAAACATTTCTGGTATATGAAAAACATGTTTTTCAATGGCAAAAATCAATGAATATTGTAAATGCACAAACAGTAATATCTCCACATTGCAAGGTGCAATTCTGAAATTTTTTGCTTTTTCCTGTTAATCCTAGCATGATAAAGAAGATTCAAAGAGAGTGAGATGCCAGCTCCTTTCATTCAGTCAGTAGCTTCAAACATTTCTGGTATATGAAAAACGTTTTTCAATGGCAAAAATCAATGAATATTGTAAATGCACAAACAGTAATATCTCCACATTGCAAGGTGCAATTCTGAAATTTTTTGCTTTTTCCTGCTAATCCTAGCATGATAAAGAAGATTCAAAGAGAGTGAGATGCCAGCTCCTTTCATTCAGTCAGTAGCTTCAAACATTTCTGGTATATGAAAAACATGTTTTTCAATGGCAAAAATCAATGAATATTGTAAATGCACAAACAGTAATATCTCCACATTGCAAGGTGCAATTCTGAAATTTTTTGATTTTTCCTGCTAATCCTAGCATGATAAAGAAGATTCAAAGAGAGTGAGATGCCAGCTCCTTTCATTCAGTCAGTAGCTTCAAACATTTCTGGTATATGAAAAACATGTTTTTCAATGGCAAAAATCAATGAATATTGTAAATGCACAAACAGTAATATCTCCACATTGCACGGTGCAATTCTGAAATTCTTAGCTTTTTCCTGTTAATCCTAGCATGATAAAGAAGATTCAAAGAGAGTGAGATGCCAGCTCCTTTCATTCAGTCAGTAGCTTCAAACATTTCTGGTATATGAAAAACATGTTTTTCAATGGCAAAAATCAATGAATATTGTAAATGCACAAACAGTAATATCTCCACATTGCAAGGTGCAATTCTGAAATTTTTTGCTTTTTCCTGCTAATCCTAGCATGATAAAGATTCAAAGAGAGTGAGATGCCAGCTCCTTTCATTCAGTCAGTAGCTTCAAACATTTCTGGTATATGAAAAACATGTTTTTCAATGGCAAAAATCAATGAATATTGTAAATGCACAAACAGTAATATCTCCACATTGCACGGTGCAATTCTGAAATTTTTAGCTTTTTCCTGTTAATCCTAGCATGATAAAGAAGATTCAAAGAGAGTGAGATGCCAGCTCCTTTCATTCAGTCATTAGCTTCAAACATTTCTGGTATATGAAAAACATGTTTTTCAATGGCAAAAATCAATGAATATTGTAAATGCACAAACAGTAATATCTCCACATTGCAAGGTGCAATTCTGAAATTTTTTGCTTTTTCCTGCTAATCCTAGCATGATAAAGAAGATTCAAAGAGAGTGAGATGCCAGCTCCTTTCATTCAGTCAGTAGCTTCAAACATTTCTGGTATATGAAAAACATGTTTTTCAATGGCAAAAATCAATGAATATTGTAAATGCACAAACAGTAATATCTCCACATTGCACGGTGCAATTCTGAAATTTTTAGCTTTTTCCTGTTAATCCTAGCATGATAAAGAAGATTCAAAGAGAGTGAGATGCCAGCTCCTTTCATTCAGTCAGTAGCTTCAAACATTTCTGGTATATGAAAAACATGTTTTTCAATGGCAAAAATCAATGAATATTGTAAATGCACAAACAGTAATATCTCCACATTGCACGGTGCAATTCTGAAATTTTTAGCTTTTTCCTGTTAATCCTAGCATGATAAAGAAGATTCAAAGAGAGTGAGATGCCAGCTCCTTTCATTCAGTCAGTAGCTTCAAACATTTCTGGTATATGAAAAACATGTTTTTCAATGGCAAAAATCAATGAATATTGTAAATGCACAAACAGTAATATCTCCACATTGCAAGGTGCAATTCTGAAATTTTTTGCTTTTTCCTTCTAATCCTAGCATGATAAAGAAGATTCAAAGAGAGTGAGATGCCAGCTCCTTTCATTCAGTCAGTAGCTTCAAACATTTCTGGTATATGAAAAACATGTTTTTCAATGGCAAAAATCAATGAATATTGTAAATGCACAAACAGTAATATCTCCACATTGCACGGTGCAATTCTGAAATTTTTAGCTTTTTCCTGTTAATCCTAGCATGATAAAGAAGATTCAAAGAGAGTGAGATGCCAGCTCCTTTCATTCAGTCAGTAGCTTCAAACATTTCTGGTATATGAAAAACATGTTTTTCAATGGCAAAAATCAATGAATATTGTAAATGCACAAACAGTAATATCTCCACATTGCAAGGTGCAATTCTGAAATTTTTTGCTTTTTCCTGCTAATCCTAGCATGATAAAGAAGATTCAAAGAGAGTGAGATGCCAGCTCCTTTCATTCAGTCAGTAGCTTCAAACATTTCTGGTATATGAAAAACATGTTTTTCAATGGCAAAAATCAATGAATATTGTAAATGCACAAACAGTAATATCTCCACATTGCACGGTGCAATTCTGAAATTTTTAGCTTTTTCCTGTTAATCCTAGCATGATAAAGAAGATTCAAAGAGAGTGAGATGCCAGCTCCTTTCATTCAGTCAGTAGCTTCAAACATTTCTGGTATATGAAAAACATGTTTTTCAATGGCAAAAATCAATGAATATTGTAAATGCACAAACAGTAATATCTCCACATTGCAAGGTGCAATTCTGAAATTTTTTGCTTTTTCCTGCTAATCCTAGCATGATAAAGAAGATTCAAAGAGAGTGAGATGCCAGCTCCTTTCATTCAGTCAGTAGCTTCAAACATTTCTGGTATATGAAAAACATGTTTTTCAATGGCAAAAATCAATGAATATTGTAAATGCACAAACAGTAATATCTCCACATTGCAAGGTGCAATTCTGAAATTTTTTGCTTTTTCCTGCTAATCCTAGCATGATAAAGAAGATTCAAAGAGAGTGAGATGCCAGCTCCTTTCATTCAGTCAGTAGCTTCAAACATTTCTGGTATATGAAAAACATGTTTTTCAATGGCAAAAATCAATGAATATTGTAAATGCACAAACAGTAATATCTCCACATTGCACGGTGCAATTCTGAAATTTTTAGCTTTTTCCTGTTAATCCTAGCATGATAAAGAAGATTCAAAGAGAGTGAGATGCCAGCTCCTTTCATTCAGTCAGTAGCTTCAAACATTTCTGGTATATGAAAAACATGTTTTTCAATGACAAAAATCAATGAATATTGTAAATGCACAAACAGTAATATCTCCACATTGCAAGGTGCAATTCTGAAATTTTTTGCTTTTTCCTGTTAATCCTAGCATGATAAAGAAGATTCAAAGAGAGTGAGATGCCAGCTCCTTTCATTCAGTCAGTAGCTTCAAACATTTCTGGTATATGAAAAACATGTTTTTCAATGGCAAAAATCAATGAATATTGTAAATGCACAAACAGTAATATCTCCACATTGCACGGTGCAATTCTGAAATTTTTAGCTTTTTCCTGTTAATCCTAGCATGATAAAGAAGATTCAAAGAGAGTGAGATGCCAGCTCCTTTCATTCAGTCAGTAGCTTCAAACATTTCTGGTATATGAAAAACATGTTTTTCAATGGCAAAAATCAATGAATATTGTAAATGCACAAACAGTAATATCTCCACATTGCAAGGTGCAATTCTGAAATTTTTTGCTTTTTCCTGTTAATCCTAGCATGATAAAGAAGATTCAAAGAGAGTGAGATGCCAGCTCCTTTCATTCAGTCAGTAGCTTCAAACATTTCTGGTATATGAAAAACATGTTTTTCAATCAAAAATCAATGAATATTGTAAATGCACAAACAGTAATATCTCCACATTGCACGGTGCAATTCTGAAATTTTTAGCTTTTTCCTGTTAATCCTAGCATGATAAAGAAGATTCAAAGAGAGTGAGATGCCAGCTCCTTTCATTCAGTCAGTAGCTTCAAACATTTCTGGTATATGAAAAACATGTTTTTCAATGGCAAAAATCAATGAATATTGTAAATGCACAAACAGTAATATCTCCACATTGCAAGGTGCAATTCTGAAATTTTTTGCTTTTTCCTGTTAATCCTAGCATGATAAAGAAGATTCAAAGAGAGTGAGATGCCAGCTCCTTTCATTCAGTCAGTAGCTTCAAACATTTCTGGTATATGAAAAACGTTT
>NW_027369331.1:0-43404 GCF_046119375.1 Phyllobates terribilis
ATTTCTCCGCATTGCAAGGTGCAAGTCTGAAATTTTTTGCTTTTTCCTGCTCCTCTTAGCATGATAAAGAAGATTCAAAGAGAGTGAGATGCCAGCTACTTTCATTCAGTCAGTAGCTTCAATCATTTCTGGACGTTTTTCAATGGTAAAAATCAATGAATATTGTAAATGCACAAACAGTAATTTCTCCACATTGCAAGGTGCAATTCTGAAATTTTTTGCTTTTTCCTGCTCCTCTTAGCATGATAAAGAAGATTCAAAGAGAGTGAGATGCCAGCTCCTTTCATTCAGTCAGTAGCTTCAAACATTTCTGGTATATGAATAACATGATGTTTTTCAATGGCAAAAATCAATGAATATTGTAAATGCACAAACAGTAATTTCTCCGCATTGCAAGGTGCAATTCTGAAATTTTTTGCTTTTTCCTGCTCCTCTTAGCATGATAAAGAAGATTCAAAGAGAGTGAGATGCCAGCTCCTTTCATTCAGTCAGTAGCTTCAAACATTTCTGGTATATGAATAACATGATGTTTTTCAATGGCAAAAATCAATGAATATTGTAAATGCACAAACAGTAATTTCTCCGCATTGCAAGGTGCAAGTCTGAAATTTTTTGCTTTTTCCTGCTCCTCTTAGCATGATAAAGAAGATTCAAAGAGAGTGAGATGCCAGCTACTTTCATTCAGTCAGTAGCTTCAATCATTTCTGGACGTTTTTCAATGGTAAAAATCAATGAATATTGTAAATGCACAAACAGTAATTTCTCCACATTGCAAGGTGCAATTCTGAAATTTTTTGCTTTTTCCTGCTCCTCTTAGCATGATAAAGAAGATTCAAAGAGAGTGAGATGCCAGCTCCTTTCATTCAGTCAGTAGCTTCAAACATTTCTAGTATATGAATAACATGATGTTTTTCAATGGCAAAAATCAATGAATATTGTAAATGCACAAACAGTAATTTCTCCGCATTGCAAGGTGCAATTCTGAAATTTTTTGCTTTTTCCTGCTCCTCTTAGCATGATAAAGAAGATTCAAAGAGAGTGAGATGCCAGCTCCTTTCATTCAGTCAGTAGCTTCAATCATTTCTGGATGTTTTTCAATGGCAAAAATCAATGAATATTGTAAATGCACAAACTGTAATTTCTCCGCATTGCAAGGTGCAATTCTGAAATTTTTTGCTTTTTCCTGCTCCTCTTAGCATGATAAAGAAGATTCAAAGAGAGTGAGATGCCAGCTCCTTTCATTCAGTCAGTAGCTTCAATCATTTCTGGACGTTTTTCAATGGCAAAAATCAATGAATATTGTAAATGCACAAACAGTAATTTCTCCGCATTGCAAGGTGCAATTCTGAAATTTTTTGCTTTTTCCTGCTCCTCTTAGCATGATAAACAAGATTCAAAGAGAGTGAGATGAAAGCTCCTTTCATTTAGTCAGTAGCTTCAATCATTTCTGGACGTTTTTCAATGGCAAAAATCAATGAATATTGTAAATGCACAAACAGTAATTTCTCCGCATTGCAAGGTGCAATTCTGAAATTTTTTGCTTTTTCCTGCTCCTCTTAGCATGATAAAGAAGATTCAAAGAGAGTGAGATGCCAGCTCCTTTCATTCAGTCAGTAGCTTCAATCATTTCTGGACGTTTTTCAATGGCAAAAATCAATGAATATTGTAAATGCACAAACAGTAATTTCTCCGCATTGCAAGGTGCAATTCTGAAATTTTTTGCTTTTTCCTGCTCCTCTTAGCATGATAAAGAAGATTCAAAGAGAGTGAGATGCCAGCTCCTTTCATTCAGTCAGTAGCTTCAAACATTTCTGGTATATGAATAACATGATGTTTTTCAATGGCAAAAATCAATGAATATTGTAAATGCACAAACAGTAATTTCTCCGCATTGCAAGGTGCAATTCTGAAATTTTTTGCTTTTTCCTGCTCCTCTTAGCATGATAAAGAAGATTCAAAGAGAGTGAGATGCCAGCTCCTTTCGTTCAGTCAGTAGCTTCAATCATTTCTGGATGTTTTTCAATGGCAAAAATCATTGAATATTATAAATGCACAAACAGTAATTTCTCCGCATTGCAAGGTGCAATTCTGAAATTTTTTGCTTTTTCCTGCTCCTCTTAGCATGATAAAGAAGATTCAAAGAGAGTGAGATGCCAGCTCCTTTCATTCAGTCAGTAGCTTCAAACATTTCTGGTATATGAATAACATGATGTTTTTCAATGGCAAAAATCAATGAATATTGTAAATGCACAAACAATAATTTCTCCGCATTGCAAGGTGCAATTCTGAAATTTTTTGCTTTTTCCTGCTCCTCTTAGCATGATAAAGAAGATTCAAAGAGAGTGAGATGCCAGCTCCTTTCATTCAGTCAGTAGCTTCAATCATTTCTGGACGTTTTTCAGTGGCAAAAATCAATGAATATTGTAAATGCACAAACAGTAATTTCTCCGCATTGCAAGGTGCAATTCTGAAATTTTTTGCTTTTTCCTGCTCCTCTTAGCATGATAAAGAAGATTCAAAGAGAGTGAGATGCCAGCTCCTTTCATTCAGTCAGTAGCTTCAAACATTTCTGGTATATGAATAACATGATGTTTTTCAATGGCAAAAATCAATGAATATTGTAAATGCACAAACAGTAATTTCTCCGCATTGCAAGGTGCAAGTCTGAAATTTTTTGCTTTTTCCTGCTCCTCTTAGCATGATAAAGAAGATTCAAAGAGAGTGAGATGCCAGCTACTTTCATTCAGTCAGTAGCTTCAATCATTTCTGGACGTTTTTCAATGGTAAAAATCAATGAATATTGTAAATGCACAAACAGTAATTTCTCCACATTGCAAGGTGCAATTCTGAAATTTTTTGCTTTTTCCTGCTCCTCTTAGCATGATAAAGAAGATTCAAAGAGAGTGAGATGCCAGCTCCTTTCATTCAGTCAGTAGCTTCAAACATTTCTGGTATATGAATAACATGATGTTTTTCAATGGCAAAAATCAATGAATATTGTAAATGCACAAACAGTAATTTCTCCGCATTGCAAGGTGCAATTCTGAAATTTTTTGCTTTTTCCTGCTCCTCTTAGCATGATAAAGAAGATTCAAAGAGAGTGAGATGCCAGCTCCTTTCATTCAGTCAGTAGCTTCAATCATTTCTGGATGTTTTTCAATGGCAAAAATCAATGAATATTGTAAATGCACAAACTGTAATTTCTCCGCACTGCAAGATGCAATTCTGAAATTTTTTGCTTTTTCCTGCTCCTCTTAGCATGATAAAGAAGATTCAAAGAGAGTGAGATGCCAGCTCCTTTCATTCAGTCAGTAGCTTCAATCATTTCTGGACGTTTTTCAATGGCAAAAATCAATGAATATTGTAAATGCACAAACAGTAATTTCTCCGCATTGCAAGGTGCAATTCTGAAATTTTTTGCTTTTTCCTGCTCCTCTTAGCATGATAAAGAAGATTCAAAGAGAGTGAGATGCCAGCTCCTTTCATTCAGTCAGTAGCTTCAATCATTTCTGGACGTTTTTCAATGGCAAAAATCAATGAATATTGTAAATGCACAAACAGTAATTTCTCCGCATTGCAAGGTGCAATTCTGAAATTTTTTGCTTTTTCCTGCTCCTCTTAGCATGATAAAGAAGATTCAAAGAGAGTGAGATGCCAGCTCCTTTCATTCAGTCAGTAGCTTCAAACATTTCTGGTATATGAATAACATGATGTTTTTCAATGGCAAAAATCAATGAATATTGTAAATGCACAAACAGTAATTTCTCCGCATTGCAAGGTGCAATTCTGAAATTTTTTGCTTTTTCCTGCTCCTCTTAGCATGATAAAGAAGATTCAAAGAGAGTGAGATGCCAGCTCCTTTCATTCAGTCAGTAGCTTCAATCATTTCTGGACGTTTTTCAATGGCAAAAATCAATGAATATTGTAAATGCACAAACAGTAATTTCTCCGCATTGCAAGGTGCAATTCTGAAATTTTTTGCTTTTTCCTGCTCCTCTTAGCATGATAAAGAAGATTCAAAGAGAGTGAGATGCCAGCTCCTTTCATTCAGTCAGTAGCTTCAAACATTTCTGGTATATGAATAACATGATGTTTTTCAATGGCAAAAATCAATGAATATTGTAAATGCACAAACAGTAATTTCTCCGCATTGCAAGGTGCAATTCTGAAATTTTTTGCTTTTTCCTGCTCCTCTTAGCATGATAAAGAAGATTCAAAGAGAGTGAGATGCCAGCTCCTTTCATTGTCAGTAGCTTCAAACATTTCTGGTATATGAATAACATGATGTTTTTCAATGGCAAAAATCAATGAATATTGTAAATGCACAAACAGTAATTTCTCCGCATTGCAAGGTGCAAGTCTGAAATTTTTTGCTTTTTCCTGCTCCTCTTAGCATGATAAAGAAGATTCAAAGAGAGTGAGATGCCAGCTACTTTCATTCAGTCAGTAGCTTCAATCATTTCTGGACGTTTTTCAATGGTAAAAATCAATGAATATTGTAAATGCACAAACAGTAATTTCTCCACATTGCAAGGTGCAATTCTGAAATTTTTTGCTTTTTCCTGCTCCTCTTAGCATGATAAAGAAGATTCAAAGAGAGTGAGATGCCAGCTCCTTTCATTCAGTCAGTAGCTTCAAACATTTCTGGTATATGAATAACATGATGTTTTTCAATGGCAAAAATCAATGAATATTATAAATGCACAAACAGTAATTTCTCCGCATTGCAAGGTGCAATTCTGAAATTTTTTGCTTTTTCCTGCTCCTCTTAGCATGATAAAGAAGATTCAAAGAGAGTGAGATGCCAGCTCCTTTCATTCAGTCAGTAGCTTCAATCATTTCTGGATGTTTTTCAATGGCAAAAATCAATGAATATTGTAAATGCACAAACTGTAATTTCTCCGCATTGCAAGGTGCAATTCTGAAATTTTTTGCTTTTTCCTGCTCCTCTTAGCATGATAAAGAAGATTCAAAGAGAGTGAGATGCCAGCTCCTTTCATTCAGTCAGTAGCTTCAATCATTTCTGGACGTTTTTCAATGGCAAAAATCAATGAATATTGTAAATGCACAAACAGTAATTTCTCCGCATTGCAAGGTGCAATTCTGAAATTTTTTGCTTTTTCCTGCTCCTCTTAGCATGATAAAGAAGATTCAAAGAGAGTGAGATGCCAGCTCCTTTCATTCAGTCAGTAGCTTCAATCATTTCTGGACGTTTTTCAATGGCAAAAATCAATGAATATTGTAAATGCACAAACAGTAATTTCTCCGCATTGCAAGGTGCAATTCTGAAATTTTTTGCTTTTTCCTGCTCCTCTTAGCATGATAAAGAAGATTCAAAGAGAGTGAGATGCCAGCTCCTTTCATTCAGTCAGTAGCTTCAAACATTTCTGGTATATGAATAACATGATGTTTTTCAATGGCAAAAATCAATGAATATTGTAAATGCACAAACAGTAATTTCTCCGCATTGCAAGGTGCAATTCTGAAATTTTTTGCTTTTTCCTGCTCCTCTTAGCATGATAAAGAAGATTCAAAGAGAGTGAGATGCCAGCTCCTTTCATTCAGTCAGTAGCTTCAATCATTTCTGGACGTTTTTCAATGGCAAAAATCAATGAATATTGTAAATGCACAAACAGTAATTTCTCCGCATTGCAAGGTGCAATTCTGAAATTTTTTGCTTTTTCCTGCTCCTCTTAGCATGATAAAGAAGATTCAAAGAGAGTGAGATGCCAGCTCCTTTCATTCAGTCAGTAGCTTCAAACATTTCTGGTATATGAATAACATGATGTTTTTCAATGGCAAAAATCAATGAATATTGTAAATGCACAAACAGTAATTTCTCCGCATTGCAAGGTGCAAGTCTGAAATTTTTTGCTTTTTCCTGCTCCTCTTAGCATGATAAAGAAGATTCAAAGAGAGTGAGATGCCAGCTACTTTCATTCAGTCAGTAGCTTCAATCATTTCTGGACGTTTTTCAATGGTAAAAATCAATGAATATTGTAAATGCACAAACAGTAATTTCTCCACATTGCAAGGTGCAATTCTGACATTTTTTGCTTTTTCCTGCTCCTCTTAGCATGATAAAGAAGATTCAAAGAGAGTGAGATGCCAGCTCCTTTCATTCAGTCAGTAGCTTCAAACATTTCTGGTATATGAATAACATGATGTTTTTCAATGGCAAAAATCAATGAATATTGTAAATGCACAAACAGTAATTTCTCCGCATTGCAAGGTGCAATTCTGAAATTTTTTGCTTTTTCCTGCTCCTCTTAGCATGATAAAGAAGATTCAAAGAGAGTGAGATGCCAGCTCCTTTCATTGTCAGTAGCTTCAAACATTTCTGGTATATGAATAACATGATGTTTTTCAATGGCAAAAATCAATGAATATTGTAAATGCACAAACAGTAATTTCTCCGCATTGCAAGGTGCAAGTCTGAAATTTTTTGCTTTTTCCTGCTCCTCTTAGCATGATAAAGAAGATTCAAAGAGAGTGAGATGCCAGCTACTTTCATTCAGTCAGTAGCTTCAATCATTTCTGGACGTTTTTCAATGGTAAAAATCAATGAATATTGTAAATGCACAAACAGTAATTTCTCCACATTGCAAGGTGCAATTCTGAAATTTTTTGCTTTTTCCTGCTCCTCTTAGCATGATAAAGAAGATTCAAAGAGAGTGAGATGCCAGCTCCTTTCATTCAGTCAGTAGCTTCAAACATTTCTGGTATATGAATAACATGATGTTTTTCAATGGCAAAAATCAATGAATATTATAAATGCACAAACAGTAATTTCTCCGCATTGCAAGGTGCAATTCTGAAATTTTTTGCTTTTTCCTGCTCCTCTTAGCATGATAAAGAAGATTCAAAGAGAGTGAGATGCCAGCTCCTTTCATTCAGTCAGTAGCTTCAATCATTTCTGGATGTTTTTCAATGGCAAAAATCAATGAATATTGTAAATGCACAAACTGTAATTTCTCCGCATTGCAAGGTGCAATTCTGAAATTTTTTGCTTTTTCCTGCTCCTCTTAGCATGATAAAGAAGATTCAAAGAGAGTGAGATGCCAGCTCCTTTCATTCAGTCAGTAGCTTCAATCATTTCTGGACGTTTTTCAATGGCAAAAATCAATGAATATTGTAAATGCACAAACAGTAATTTCTCCGCATTGCAAGGTGCAATTCTGAAATTTTTTGCTTTTTCCTGCTCCTCTTAGCATGATAAAGAAGATTCAAAGAGAGTGAGATGCCATCTCCTTTCATTCAGTCAGTACCTTCAATCATTTCAGGACGTTTTTCAATGGCAAAAATCAATGAATATTGTAAATGCACAAACAGTAATTTCTCCGCATTGCAAGGTGCAATTCTGAAATTTTTTGCTTTTTCCCGCTCCTCTTAGCATGATAAAGAAGATTCAAAGAGAGTGAGGTGCCAGCTCCTTTCATTCAGTCAGTAGCTTCAAACATTTCTGGTATATGAATAACATGTTTTTCAATGGCAAAAATCAATGAATATTGTAAATGCACAAACAGTAATTTCTCCGCATTGCAAGGTGCAATTCTGAAATTTTTTGCTTTTTCCTGCTCCTCTTAGCATGATAAAGAAGATTCAAAGAGAGTGAGATGCCAGCTCCTTTCATTCAGTCAGTAGCTTCAATCATTTCTGGACGTTTTTCAATGGCAAAAATCAATGAATATTGTAAATGCACAAACAGTAATTTCTCCGCATTGCAAGGTGCAATTCTGAAATTTTTTGCTTTTTCCTGCTCCTCTTAGCATGATAAAGAAGATTCAAAGAGAGTGAGATGCCAGCTCCTTTCATTCAGTCAGTAGCTTCAATCATTTCTGGACGTTTTTCAATGGCAAAAATCAATGAATATTGTAAATGCACAAACAGTAATTTCTCCGCATTGCAAGGTGCAATTCTGAAATTTTTTGCTTTTTCCTGCTCCTCTTAGCATGATAAAGAAGATTCAAAGAGAGTGAGATGCCAGCTCCTTTCATTCAGTCAGTAGCTTCAAACATTTCTGGTATATGAATAACATGATGTTTTTCAATGGCAAAAATCAATGAATATTGTAAATGCACAAACAGTAATTTCTCCGCATTGCAAGGTGCAAGTCTGAAATTTTTTGCTTTTTCCTGCTCCTCTTAGCATGATAAAGAAGATTCAAAGAGAGTGAGATGCCAGCTACTTTCATTCAGTCAGTAGCTTCAATCATTTCTGGACGTTTTTCAATGGTAAAAATCAATGAATATTGTAAATGCACAAACAGTAATTTCTCCACATTGCAAGGTGCAATTCTGAAATTTTTTGCTTTTTCCTGCTCCTCTTAGCATGATAAAGAAGATTCAAAGAGAGTGAGATGCCAGCTCCTTTCATTCAGTCAGTAGCTTCAAACATTTCTGGTATATGAATAACATGATGTTTTTCAATGGCAAAAATCAATGAATATTGTAAATGCACAAACAGTAATTTCTCCGCATTGCAAGGTGCAATTCTGAAATTTTTTGCTTTTTCCTGCTCCTCTTAGCATGATAAAGAAGATTCAAAGAGAGTGAGATGCCAGCTCCTTTCATTCAGTCAGTAGCTTCAAACATTTCTGGTATATGAATAACATGATGTTTTTCAATGGCAAAAATCAATGAATATTGTAAATGCACAAACAGTAATTTCTCCGCATTGCAAGGTGCAATTCTGAAATTTTTTGCTTTTTCCTGCTCCTCTTAGCATGATAAAGAAGATTCAAAGAGAGTGAGATGCCAGCTCCTTTCATTCAGTCAGTAGCTTCAATCATTTCTGGACGTTTTTCAATGGTAAAAATCAATGAATATTGTAAATGCACAAACAGTAATTTCTCCACATTGCAAGGTGCAATTCTGAAATTTTTTGCTTTTTCCTGCTCCTCTTAGCATGATAAAGAAGATTCAAAGAGAGTGCGATGCCAGCTCCTTTCATTCAGTCAGTAGCTTCAAACATTTCTGGTATATGAATAACATGATGTTTTTCAATGGCAAAAATCAATGAATATTGTAAATGCACAAACAGTAATTTCTCCGCATTGCAAGGTGCAATTCTGAAATTTTTTGCTTTTTCCTGCTCCTCTTAGCATGATAAAGAAGATTCAAAGAGAGTGAGATGCCAGCTCCTTTCATTCAGTCAGTAGCTTCAATCATTTCTGGATGTTTTTCAATGGCAAAAATCAATGAATATTGTAAATGCACAAACTGTAATTTCTCCGCATTGCAAGGTGCAATTCTGAAATTTTTTGCTTTTTCCTGCTCCTCTTAGCATGATAAAGAAGATTCAAAGAGAGTGAGATGCCAGCTCCTTTCATTCAGTCAGTAGCTTCAATCATTTCTGGACGTTTTTCAATGGCAAAAATCAATGAATATTGTAAATGCACAAACAGTAATTTCTCCGCATTGCAAGGTGCAATTCTGAAATTTTTTGCTTTTTCCTGCTCCTCTTAGCATGATAAACAAGATTCAAAGAGAGTGAGATGCCAGCTCCTTTCATTCAGTCAGTAGCTTCAAACATTTCTGGTATATGAATAACATGATGTTTTTCAATGGCAAAAATCAATGAATATTGTAAATGCACAAACAGTAATTTCTCCGCATTGCAAGGTGCAATTCTGAAATTTTTTGCTTTTTCCTGCTCCTCTTAGCATGATAAAGAAGATTCAAAGAGAGTGAGATGCCAGCTCCTTTCATTCAGTCAGTAGCTTCAAACATTTCTGGTATATGAATAACATGATGTTTTTCAATGGCAAAAATCAATGAATATTGTAAATGCACAAACAGTAATTTCTCCGCATTGCAAGGTGCAAGTCTGAAATTTTTTGCTTTTTCCTGCTCCTCTTAGCATGATAAAGAAGATTCAAAGAGAGTGAGATGCCAGCTACTTTCATTCAGTCAGTAGCTTCAATCATTTCTGGACGTTTTTCAATGGTAAAAATCAATGAATATTGTAAATGCACAAACAGTAATTTCTCCACATTGCAAGGTGCAATTCTGAAATTTTTTGCTTTTTCCTGCTCCTCTTAGCATGATAAAGAAGATTCAAAGAGAGTGAGATGCCAGCTCCTTTCATTCAGTCAGTAGCTTCAAACATTTCTGGTATATGAATAACATGATGTTTTTCAATGGCAAAAATCAATGAATATTGTAAATGCACAAACAGTAATTTCTCCGCATTGCAAGGTGCAATTCTGAAATTTTTTGCTTTTTCCTGCTCCTCTTAGCATGATAAAGAAGATTCAAAGAGAGTGAGATGCCAGCTCCTTTCATTCAGTCAGTAGCTTCAAACATTTCTGGTATATGAATAACATGATGTTTTTCAATGGCAAAAATCAATGAATATTGTAAATGCACAAACAGTAATTTCTCCGCATTGCAAGGTGCAAGTCTGAAATTTTTTGCTTTTTCCTGCTCCTCTTAGCATGATAAAGAAGATTCAAAGAGAGTGAGATGCCAGCTACTTTCATTCAGTCAGTAGCTTCAATCATTTCTGGACGTTTTTCAATGGTAAAAATCAATGAATATTGTAAATGCACAAACAGTAATTTCTCCACATTGCAAGGTGCAATTCTGAAATTTTTTGCTTTTTCCTGCTCCTCTTAGCATGATAAAGAAGATTCAAAGAGAGTGAGATGCCAGCTCCTTTCATTCAGTCAGTAGCTTCAAACATTTCTAGTATATGAATAACATGATGTTTTTCAATGGCAAAAATCAATGAATATTGTAAATGCACAAACAGTAATTTCTCCGCATTGCAAGGTGCAATTCTGAAATTTTTTGCTTTTTCCTGCTCCTCTTAGCATGATAAAGAAGATTCAAAGAGAGTGAGATGCCAGCTCCTTTCATTCAGTCAGTAGCTTCAATCATTTCTGGATGTTTTTCAATGGCAAAAATCAATGAATATTGTAAATGCACAAACTGTAATTTCTCCGCATTGCAAGGTGCAATTCTGAAATTTTTTGCTTTTTCCTGCTCCTCTTAGCATGATAAAGAAGATTCAAAGAGAGTGAGATGCCAGCTCCTTTCATTCAGTCAGTAGCTTCAATCATTTCTGGACGTTTTTCAATGGCAAAAATCAATGAATATTGTAAATGCACAAACAGTAATTTCTCCGCATTGCAAGGTGCAATTCTGAAATTTTTTGCTTTTTCCTGCTCCTCTTAGCATGATAAACAAGATTCAAAGAGAGTGAGATGCCAGCTCCTTTCATTTAGTCAGTAGCTTCAATCATTTCTGGACGTTTTTCAATGGCAAAAATCAATGAATATTGTAAATGCACAAACAGTAATTTCTCCGCATTGCAAGGTGCAATTCTGAAATTTTTTGCTTTTTCCTGCTCCTCTTAGCATGATAAAGAAGATTCAAAGAGAGTGAGATGCCAGCTCCTTTCATTCAGTCAGTAGCTTCAATCATTTCTGGACGTTTTTCAATGGCAAAAATCAATGAATATTGTAAATGCACAAACAGTAATTTCTCCGCATTGCAAGGTGCAATTCTGAAATTTTTTGCTTTTTCCTGCTCCTCTTAGCATGATAAAGAAGATTCAAAGAGAGTGAGATGCCAGCTCCTTTCATTCAGTCAGTAGCTTCAAACATTTCTGGTATATGAATAACATGATGTTTTTCAATGGCAAAAATCAATGAATATTGTAAATGCACAAACAGTAATTTCTCCGCATTGCAAGGTGCAATTCTGAAATTTTTTGCTTTTTCCTGCTCCTCTTAGCATGATAAAGAAGATTCAAAGAGAGTGAGATGCCAGCTCCTTTCGTTCAGTCAGTAGCTTCAATCATTTCTGGATGTTTTTCAATGGCAAAAATCATTGAATATTATAAATGCACAAACAGTAATTTCTCCGCATTGCAAGGTGCAATTCTGAAATTTTTTGCTTTTTCCTGCTCCTCTTAGCATGATAAAGAAGATTCAAAGAGAGTGAGATGCCAGCTCCTTTCATTCAGTCAGTAGCTTCAAACATTTCTGGTATATGAATAACATGATGTTTTTCAATGGCAAAAATCAATGAATATTGTAAATGCACAAACAATAATTTCTCCGCATTGCAAGGTGCAATTCTGAAATTTTTTGCTTTTTCCTGCTCCTCTTAGCATGATAAAGAAGATTCAAAGAGAGTGAGATGCCAGCTCCTTTCATTCAGTCAGTAGCTTCAATCATTTCTGGACGTTTTTCAGTGGCAAAAATCAATGAATATTGTAAATGCACAAACAGTAATTTCTCCGCATTGCAAGGTGCAATTCTGAAATTTTTTGCTTTTTCCTGCTCCTCTTAGCATGATAAAGAAGATTCAAAGAGAGTGAGATGCCAGCTCCTTTCATTCAGTCAGTAGCTTCAAACATTTCTGGTATATGAATAACATGATGTTTTTCAATGGCAAAAATCAATGAATATTGTAAATGCACAAACAGTAATTTCTCCGCATTGCAAGGTGCAAGTCTGAAATTTTTTGCTTTTTCCTGCTCCTCTTAGCATGATAAAGAAGATTCAAAGAGAGTGAGATGCCAGCTACTTTCATTCAGTCAGTAGCTTCAATCATTTCTGGACGTTTTTCAATGGTAAAAATCAATGAATATTGTAAATGCACAAACAGTAATTTCTCCACATTGCAAGGTGCAATTCTGAAATTTTTTGCTTTTTCCTGCTCCTCTTAGCATGATAAAGAAGATTCAAAGAGAGTGAGATGCCAGCTCCTTTCATTCAGTCAGTAGCTTCAAACATTTCTGGTATATGAATAACATGATGTTTTTCAATGGCAAAAATCAATGAATATTGTAAATGCACAAACAGTAATTTCTCCGCATTGCAAGGTGCAATTCTGAAATTTTTTGCTTTTTCCTGCTCCTCTTAGCATGATAAAGAAGATTCAAAGAGAGTGAGATGCCAGCTCCTTTCATTCAGTCAGTAGCTTCAATCATTTCTGGATGTTTTTCAATGGCAAAAATCAATGAATATTGTAAATGCACAAACTGTAATTTCTCCGCACTGCAAGATGCAATTCTGAAATTTTTTGCTTTTTCCTGCTCCTCTTAGCATGATAAAGAAGATTCAAAGAGAGTGAGATGCCAGCTCCTTTCATTCAGTCAGTAGCTTCAATCATTTCTGGACGTTTTTCAATGGCAAAAATCAATGAATATTGTAAATGCACAAACAGTAATTTCTCCGCATTGCAAGGTGCAATTCTGAAATTTTTTGCTTTTTCCTGCTCCTCTTAGCATGATAAAGAAGATTCAAAGAGAGTGAGATGCCAGCTCCTTTCATTCAGTCAGTAGCTTCAATCATTTCTGGACGTTTTTCAATGGCAAAAATCAATGAATATTGTAAATGCACAAACAGTAATTTCTCCGCATTGCAAGGTGCAATTCTGAAATTTTTTGCTTTTTCCTGCTCCTCTTAGCATGATAAAGAAGATTCAAAGAGAGTGAGATGCCAGCTCCTTTCATTCAGTCAGTAGCTTCAAACATTTCTGGTATATGAATAACATGATGTTTTTCAATGGCAAAAATCAATGAATATTGTAAATGCACAAACAGTAATTTCTCCGCATTGCAAGGTGCAATTCTGAAATTTTTTGCTTTTTCCTGCTCCTCTTAGCATGATAAAGAAGATTCAAAGAGAGTGAGATGCCAGCTCCTTTCATTCAGTCAGTAGCTTCAATCATTTCTGGACGTTTTTCAATGGCAAAAATCAATGAATATTGTAAATGCACAAACAGTAATTTCTCCGCATTGCAAGGTGCAATTCTGAAATTTTTTGCTTTTTCCTGCTCCTCTTAGCATGATAAAGAAGATTCAAAGAGAGTGAGATGCCAGCTCCTTTCATTCAGTCAGTAGCTTCAAACATTTCTGGTATATGAATAACATGATGTTTTTCAATGGCAAAAATCAATGAATATTGTAAATGCACAAACAGTAATTTCTCCGCATTGCAAGGTGCAAGTCTGAAATTTTTTGCTTTTTCCTGCTCCTCTTAGCATGATAAAGAAGATTCAAAGAGAGTGAGATGCCAGCTCCTTTCATTCAGTCAGTAGCTTCAATCATTTCTGGATGTTTTTCAATGGCAAAAATCAATGAATATTGTAAATGCACAAACTGTAATTTCTCCGCATTACAAGGTGCAATTCTGAAATTTTTTGCTTTTTCCTGCTCCTCTTAGCATGATAAAGAAGATTCAAAGAGAGTGAGATGCCAGCTCCTTTCATTCAGTCAGTAGCTTCAATCATTTCTGGACGTTTTTCAATGGCAAAAATCAATGAATATTGTAAATGCACAAACAGTAATTTCTCCGCATTGCAAGGTGCAATTCTGAAATTTTTTGCTTTTTCCTGCTCCTCTTAGCATGATAAAGAAGATTCAAAGAGAGTGAGATGCCAGCTCCTTTCATTCAGTCAGTAGCTTCAATCATTTCTGGACGTTTTTCAATGGCAAAAATCAATGAATATTGTAAATGCACAAACAGTAATTTCTCCGCATTGCAAGGTGCAATTCTGAAATTTTTTGCTTTTTCCTGCTCCTCTTAGCATGATAAAGAAGATTCAAAGAGAGTGAGATGCCAGCTCCTTTCATTCAGTCAGTAGCTTCAAACATTTCTGGTATATGAATAACATGATGTTTTTCAATGGCAAAAATCAATGAATATTGTAAATGCACAAACAGTAATTTCTCCGCATTGCAAGGTGCAATTCTGAAATTTTTTGCTTTTTCCTGCTCCTCTTAGCATGATAAAGAAGATTCAAAGAGAGTGAGATGCCAGCTACTTTCATTCAGTCAGTAGCTTCAATCATTTCTGGACGTTTTTCAATGGTAAAAATCAATGAATATTGTAAATGCACAAACAGTAATTTCTCCACATTGCAAGGTGCAATTCTGACATTTTTTGCTTTTTCCTGCTCCTCTTAGCATGATAAAGAAGATTCAAAGAGAGTGAGATGCCAGCTCCTTTCATTCAGTCAGTAGCTTCAAACATTTCTGGTATATGAATAACATGATGTTTTTCAATGGCAAAAATCAATGAATATTGTAAATGCACAAACAGTAATTTCTCCGCATTGCAAGGTGCAATTCTGAAATTTTTTGCTTTTTCCTGCTCCTCTTAGCATGATAAAGAAGATTCAAAGAGAGTGAGATGCCAGCTCCTTTCATTGTCAGTAGCTTCAAACATTTCTGGTATATGAATAACATGATGTTTTTCAATGGCAAAAATCAATGAATATTGTAAATGCACAAACAGTAATTTCTCCGCATTGCAAGGTGCAAGTCTGAAATTTTTTGCTTTTTCCTGCTCCTCTTAGCATGATAAAGAAGATTCAAAGAGAGTGAGATGCCAGCTACTTTCATTCAGTCAGTAGCTTCAATCATTTCTGGACGTTTTTCAATGGTAAAAATCAATGAATATTGTAAATGCACAAACAGTAATTTCTCCACATTGCAAGGTGCAATTCTGAAATTTTTTGCTTTTTCCTGCTCCTCTTAGCATGATAAAGAAGATTCAAAGAGAGTGAGATGCCAGCTCCTTTCATTCAGTCAGTAGCTTCAAACATTTCTGGTATATGAATAACATGATGTTTTTCAATGGCAAAAATCAATGAATATTATAAATGCACAAACAGTAATTTCTCCGCATTGCAAGGTGCAATTCTGAAATTTTTTGCTTTTTCCTGCTCCTCTTAGCATGATAAAGAAGATTCAAAGAGAGTGAGATGCCAGCTCCTTTCATTCAGTCAGTAGCTTCAATCATTTCTGGATGTTTTTCAATGGCAAAAATCAATGAATATTGTAAATGCACAAACTGTAATTTCTCCGCATTGCAAGGTGCAATTCTGAAATTTTTTGCTTTTTCCTGCTCCTCTTAGCATGATAAAGAAGATTCAAAGAGAGTGAGATGCCAGCTCCTTTCATTCAGTCAGTAGCTTCAATCATTTCTGGACGTTTTTCAATGGCAAAAATCAATGAATATTGTAAATGCACAAACAGTAATTTCTCCGCATTGCAAGGTGCAATTCTGAAATTTTTTGCTTTTTCCTGCTCCTCTTAGCATGATAAAGAAGATTCAAAGAGAGTGAGATGCCATCTCCTTTCATTCAGTCAGTACCTTCAATCATTTCAGGACGTTTTTCAATGGCAAAAATCAATGAATATTGTAAATGCACAAACAGTAATTTCTCCGCATTGCAAGGTGCAATTCTGAAATTTTTTGCTTTTTCCCGCTCCTCTTAGCATGATAAAGAAGATTCAAAGAGAGTGAGGTGCCAGCTCCTTTCATTCAGTCAGTAGCTTCAAACATTTCTGGTATATGAATAACATGTTTTTCAATGGCAAAAATCAATGAATATTGTAAATGCACAAACAGTAATTTCTCCGCATTGCAAGGTGCAATTCTGAAATTTTTTGCTTTTTCCTGCTCCTCTTAGCATGATAAAGAAGATTCAAAGAGAGTGAGATGCCAGCTCCTTTCATTCAGTCAGTAGCTTCAATCATTTCTGGACGTTTTTCAATGGCAAAAATCAATGAATATTGTAAATGCACAAACAGTAATTTCTCCGCATTGCAAGGTGCAATTCTGAAATTTTTTGCTTTTTCCTGCTCCTCTTAGCATGATAAAGAAGATTCAAAGAGAGTGAGATGCCAGCTCCTTTCATTCAGTCAGTAGCTTCAATCATTTCTGGACGTTTTTCAATGGCAAAAATCAATGAATATTGTAAATGCACAAACAGTAATTTCTCCGCATTGCAAGGTGCAATTCTGAAATTTTTTGCTTTTTCCTGCTCCTCTTAGCATGATAAAGAAGATTCAAAGAGAGTGAGATGCCAGCTCCTTTCATTCAGTCAGTAGCTTCAAACATTTCTGGTATATGAATAACATGATGTTTTTCAATGGCAAAAATCAATGAATATTGTAAATGCACAAACAGTAATTTCTCCGCATTGCAAGGTGCAAGTCTGAAATTTTTTGCTTTTTCCTGCTCCTCTTAGCATGATAAAGAAGATTCAAAGAGAGTGAGATGCCAGCTACTTTCATTCAGTCAGTAGCTTCAATCATTTCTGGACGTTTTTCAATGGTAAAAATCAATGAATATTGTAAATGCACAAACAGTAATTTCTCCACATTGCAAGGTGCAATTCTGAAATTTTTTGCTTTTTCCTGCTCCTCTTAGCATGATAAAGAAGATTCAAAGAGAGTGAGATGCCAGCTCCTTTCATTCAGTCAGTAGCTTCAAACATTTCTGGTATATGAATAACATGATGTTTTTCAATGGCAAAAATCAATGAATATTGTAAATGCACAAACAGTAATTTCTCCGCATTGCAAGGTGCAATTCTGAAATTTTTTGCTTTTTCCTGCTCCTCTTAGCATGATAAAGAAGATTCAAAGAGAGTGAGATGCCAGCTCCTTTCATTCAGTCAGTAGCTTCAAACATTTCTGGTATATGAATAACATGATGTTTTTCAATGGCAAAAATCAATGAATATTGTAAATGCACAAACAGTAATTTCTCCGCATTGCAAGGTGCAATTCTGAAATTTTTTGCTTTTTCCTGCTCCTCTTAGCATGATAAAGAAGATTCAAAGAGAGTGAGATGCCAGCTCCTTTCATTCAGTCAGTAGCTTCAATCATTTCTGGACGTTTTTCAATGGTAAAAATCAATGAATATTGTAAATGCACAAACAGTAATTTCTCCACATTGCAAGGTGCAATTCTGAAATTTTTTGCTTTTTCCTGCTCCTCTTAGCATGATAAAGAAGATTCAAAGAGAGTGAGATGCCAGCTCCTTTCATTCAGTCAGTAGCTTCAAACATTTCTGGTATATGAATAACATGATGTTTTTCAATGGCAAAAATCAATGAATATTGTAAATGCACAAACAGTAATTTCTCCGCATTGCAAGGTGCAATTCTGAAATTTTTTGCTTTTTCCTGCTCCTCTTAGCATGATAAAGAAGATTCAAAGAGAGTGAGATGCCAGCTCCTTTCATTCAGTCAGTAGCTTCAAACATTTCTGGTATATGAATAACATGATGTTTTTCAATGGCAAAAATCAATGAATATTGTAAATGCACAAACAGTAATTTCTCCGCATTGCAAGGTGCAATTCTGAAATTTTTTGCTTTTTCCTGCTCCTCTTAGCATGATAAAGAAGATTCAAAGAGAGTGAGATGCCAGCTCTTTTCATTCAGTCAGTAGCTTCAATCATTTCTGGACGTTTTTCAATGGTAAAAATCAATGAATATTGTAAATGCACAAACAGTAATTTCTCCACATTGCAAGGTGCAATTCTGAAATTTTTTGCTTTTTCCTGCTCCTCTTAGCATGATAAAGAAGATTCAAAGAGAGTGAGATGCCAGCTCCTTTCATTCAGTCAGTAGCTTCAAACATTTCTGGTATATGAATAACATGATGTTTTTCAATGGCAAAAATCAATGAATATTGTAAATGCACAAACAGTAATTTCTCCGCATTGCAAGGTGCAAGTCTGAAATTTTTTGCTTTTTCCTGCTCCTCTTAGCATGATAAAGAAGATTCAAAGAGAGTGAGATGCCAGCTACTTTCATTCAGTCAGTAGCTTCAATCATTTCTGGACGTTTTTCAATGGTAAAAATCAATGAATATTGTAAATGCACAAACAGTAATTTCTCCACATTGCAAGGTGCAATTCTGAAATTTTTTGCTTTTTCCTGCTCCTCTTAGCATGATAAAGAAGATTCAAAGAGATTGAGATGCCAGCTCCTTTCATTCAGTCAGTAGCTTCAAACATTTCTGGTATATGAATAACATGATGTTTTTCAATGGCAAAAATCAATGAATATTGTAAATGCACAAACAGTAATTTCTCCGCATTGCAAGGTGCAATTCTGAAATTTTTTGCTTTTTCCTGCTCCTCTTAGCATGATAAAGAAGATTCAAAGAGAGTGAGATGCCAGCTCCTTTCATTCAGTCAGTAGCTTCAATCATTTCTGGATGTTTTTCAATGGCAAAAATCAATGAATATTGTAAATGCACAAACTGTAATTTCTCCGCATTGCAAGGTGCAATTTTGAAATTTTTTGCTTTTTCCTGCTCCTCTTAGCATGATAAAGAAGATTCAAAGAGAGTGAGATGCCAGCTCCTTTCATTCAGTCAGTAGCTTCAATCATTTCTGGACGTTTTTCAATGGCAAAAATCAATGAATATTGTAAATGCACAAACAGTAATTTCTCCGCATTGCAAGGGGCAATTCTGATTTTTTTTGCTTTTTCCTGCTCCTCTTAGCATGATAAAGAAGATTCAAAGAGAGTGAGATGCCAGCTACTTTCATTCAGTCAGTAGCTTCAATCATTTCTGGACGTTTTTCAATGGTAAAAATCAATGAATATTGTAAATGCACAAACAGTAATTTCTCCACATTGCAAGGTGCAATTCTGAAATTTTTTGCTTTTTCCTGCTCCTCTTAGCATGATAAAGAAGATTCAAAGAGAGTGAGATGCCAGCTCCTTTCATTCAGTCAGTAGCTTCAAACATTTCTGGTATATGAATAACATGTTTTTCAATGGCAAAAATCAATGAATATTGTAAATGCACAAACAGTAATTTCTCCGCATTGCAAGGTGCAATTCTGAAATTTTTTGCTTTTTCCTGCTCCTCTTAGCATGATAAAGAAGATTCAAAGAGAGTGAGATGCCAGCTCCTTTCATTCAGTCAGTAGCTTCAAACATTTCTGGTATATGAATAACATGATGTTTTTCAATGGCAAAAATCAATGAATATTGTAAATGCACAAACAGTAATTTCTCCGCATTGCAAGGTGCAATTCTGAAATTTTTTGCTTTTTCCTGCTCCTCTTAGCATGATAAAGAAGATTCAAAGAGAGTGAGATGCCAGCTCCTTTCATTCAGTCAGTAGCTTCAATCATTTCAGGACGTTTTTCAATGGTAAAAATCAATGAATATTGTAAATGCACAAACAGTAATTTCTCCACATTGCAAGGTGCAATTCTGAAATTTTTTGCTTTTTCCTGCTCCTCTTAGCATGATAAAGAAGATTCAAAGAGAGTGAGGTGCCAGCTCCTTTCATTCAGTCAGTAGCTTCAAACATTTCTGGTATATGAATAACATGTTTTTCAATGGCAAAAATCAATGAATATTGTAAATGCACAAACAGTAATTTCTCCGCATTGCAAGGTGCAATTCTGAAATTTTTTGCTTTTTCCTGCTCCTCTTAGCATGATAAAGAAGATTCAAAGAGAGTGAGATGCCAGCTCCTTTCATTCAGTCAGTAGCTTCAATCATTTCTGGACGTTTTTCAATGGCAAAAATCAATGAATATTGTAAATGCACAAACAGTAATTTCTCCGCATTGCAAGGTGCAATTCTGAAATTTTTTGCTTTTTCCTGCTCCTCTTAGCATGATAAAGAAGATTCAAAGAGAGTGAGATGCCAGCTCCTTTCATTCAGTCAGTAGCTTCAAACATTTCTGGTATATGAATAACATGATGTTTTTCAATGGCAAAAATCAATGAATATTGTAAATGCACAAACAGTAATTTCTCCGCATTGCAAGGTGCAAGTCTGAAATTTTTTGCTTTTTCCTGCTCCTCTTAGCATGATAAAGAAGATTCAAAGAGAGTGAGATGCCAGCTACTTTCATTCAGTCAGTAGCTTCAAACATTTCTGGTATATGAATAACATGATGTTTTTCAATGGCAAAAATCAATGAATATTGTAAATGCACAAACAGTAATTTCTCCGCATTGCAAGGTGCAATTCTGAAATTTTTTGCTTTTTCCTGCTCCTCTTAGCATGATAAAGAAGATTCAAAGAGAGTGAGATGCCAGCTCCTTTCATTCAGTCAGTAGCTTCAAACATTTCTGGTATATGAATAACATGATGTTTTTCAATGGCAAAAATCAATGAATATTGTAAATGCACAAACAGTAATTTCTCCGCATTGCAAGGTGCAATTCTGAAATTTTTTGCTTTTTCCTGCTCCTCTTAGCATGATAAAGAAGATTCAAAGAGAGTGAGATGCCAGCTCCTTTCATTCAGTCAGTAGCTTCAATCATTTCTGGACGTTTTTCAATGGTAAAAATCAATGAATATTGTAAATGCACAAACAGTAATTTCTCCACATTGCAAGGTGCAATTCTGAAATTTTTTGCTTTTTCCTGCTCCTCTTAGCATGATAAAGAAGATTCAAAGAGAGTGAGGTGCCAGCTCCTTTCATTCAGTCAGTAGCTTCAAACATTTCTGGTATATGAATAACATGTTTTTCAATGGCAAAAATCAATGAATATTGTAAATGCACAAACAGTAATTTCTCCGCATTGCAAGGTGCAATTCTGAAATTTTTTGCTTTTTCCTGCTCCTCTTAGCATGATAAAGAAGATTCAAAGAGAGTGAGATGCCAGCTCCTTTCATTCAGTCAGTAGCTTCAATCATTTCTGGACGTTTTTCAATGGCAAAAATCAATGAATATTGTAAATGCACAAACAGTAATTTCTCCGCATTGCAAGGTGCAATTCTGAAATTTTTTGCTTTTTCCTGCTCCTCTTAGCATGATAAAGAAGATTCAAAGAGAGTGAGATGCCAGCTCCTTTCATTCAGTCAGTAGCTTCAAACATTTCTGGTATATGAATAACATGATGTTTTTCAATGGCAAAAATCAATGAATATTGTAAATGCACAAACAGTAATTTCTCCGCATTGCAAGGTGCAAGTCTGAAATTTTTTGCTTTTTCCTGCTCCTCTTAGCATGATAAAGAAGATTCAAAGAGAGTGAGATGCCAGCTACTTTCATTCAGTCAGTAGCTTCAATCATTTCTGGACGTTTTTCAATGGTAAAAATCAATGAATATTGTAAATGCACAAACAGTAATTTCTCCACATTGCAAGGTGCAATTCTGAAATTTTTTGCTGTTTCCTGCTCCTCTTAGCATGATAAAGAAGATTCAAAGAGAGTGAGATGCCAGCTCCTTTCATTCAGTCAGTAGCTTCAAACATTTCTGGTATATGAATAACATGATGTTTTTCAATGGCAAAAATCAATGAATATTGTAAATGCACAAACAGTAATTTCTCCGCATTGCAAGGTGCAATTCTGAAATTTTTTGCTTTTTCCTGCTCCTCTTAGCATGATAAAGAAGATTCAAAGAGAGTGAGATGCCAGCTCCTTTCATTCAGTCAGTAGCTTCAAACATTTCTGGTATATGAATAACATGATGTTTTTCAATGGCAAAAATCAATGAATATTGTAAATGCACAAACAGTAATTTCTCCGCATTGCAAGGTGCAATTCTGAAATTTTTTGCTTTTTCCTGCTCCTCTTAGCATGATAAAGAAGATTCAAAGAGAGTGAGATGCCAGCTCCTTTCATTCAGTCAGTAGCTTCAATCATTTCTGGACGTTTTTCAATGGTAAAAATCAATGAATATTGTAAATGCACAAACAGTAATTTCTCCACATTGCAAGGTGCAATTCTGAAATTTTTTGCTTTTTCCTGCTCCTCTTAGCATGATAAAGAAGATTCAAAGAGAGTGAGGTGCCAGCTCCTTTCATTCAGTCAGTAGCTTCAAACATTTCTGGTATATGAATAACATGTTTTTCAATGGCAAAAATCAATGAATATTGTAAATGCACAAACAGTAATTTCTCCGCATTGCAAGGTGCAATTCTGAAATTTTTTGCTTTTTCCTGCTCCTCTTAGCATGATAAAGAAGATTCAAAGAGAGTGAGATGCCAGCTCCTTTCATTCAGTCAGTAGCTTCAATCATTTCTGGACGTTTTTCAATGGCAAAAATCAATGAATATTGTAAATGCACAAACAGTAATTTCTCCGCATTGCAAGGTGCAATTCTGAAATTTTTTGCTTTTTCCTGCTCCTCTTAGCATGATAAAGAAGATTCAAAGAGAGTGAGATGCCAGCTCCTTTCATTCAGTCAGTAGCTTCAAACATTTCTGGTATATGAATAACATGATGTTTTTCAATGGCAAAAATCAATGAATATTGTAAATGCACAAACAGTAATTTCTCCGCATTGCAAGGTGCAAGTCTGAAATTTTTTGCTTTTTCCTGCTCCTCTTAGCATGATAAAGAAGATTCAAAGAGAGTGAGATGCCAGCTACTTTCATTCAGTCAGTAGCTTCAATCATTTCTGGACGTTTTTCAATGGTAAAAATCAATGAATATTGTAAATGCACAAACAGTAATTTCTCCACATTGCAAGGTGCAATTCTGAAATTTTTTGCTTTTTCCTGCTCCTCTTAGCATGATAAAGAAGATTCAAAGAGAGTGAGATGCCAGCTCCTTTCATTCAGTCAGTAGCTTCAAACATTTCTGGTATATGAATAACATGATGTTTTTCAATGGCAAAAATCAATGAATATTGTAAATGCACAAACAGTAATTTCTCCGCATTGCAAGGTGCAATTCTGAAATTTTTTGCTTTTTCCTGCTCCTCTTAGCATGATAAAGAAGATTCAAAGAGAGTGAGATGCCAGCTCCTTTCATTCAGTCAGTAGCTTCAATCATTTCTGGACGTTTTTCAATGGTAAAAATCAATGAATATTGTAAATGCACAAACAGTAATTTCTCCACATTGCAAGGTGCAATTCTGAAATTTTTTGCTTTTTCCTGCTCCTCTTAGCATGATAAAGAAGATTCAAAGAGAGTGAGGTGCCAGCTCCTTTCATTCAGTCAGTAGCTTCAAACATTTCTGGTATATGAATAACATGTTTTTCAATGGCAAAAATCAATGAATATTGTAAATGCACAAACAGTAATTTCTCCGCATTGCAAGGTGCAATTCTGAAATTTTTTGCTTTTTCCTGCTCCTCTTAGCATGATAAAGAAGATTCAAAGAGAGTGAGATGCCAGCTCCTTTCATTCAGTCAGTAGCTTCAATCATTTCTGGACGTTTTTCAATGGCAAAAATCAATGAATATTGTAAATGCACAAACAGTAATTTCTCCGCATTGCAAGGTGCAATTCTGAAATTTTTTGCTTTTTCCTGCTCCTCTTAGCATGATAAAGAAGATTCAAAGAGAGTGAGATGCCAGCTCCTTTCATTCAGTCAGTAGCTTCAAACATTTCTGGTATATGAATAACATGATGTTTTTCAATGGCAAAAATCAATGAATATTGTAAATGCACAAACAGTAATTTCTCCGCATTGCAAGGTGCAAGTCTGAAATTTTTTGCTTTTTCCTGCTCCTCTTAGCATGATAAAGAAGATTCAAAGAGAGTGAGATGCCAGCTACTTTCATTCAGTCAGTAGCTTCAATCATTTCTGGACGTTTTTCAATGGTAAAAATCAATGAATATTGTAAATGCACAAACAGTAATTTCTCCACATTGCAAGGTGCAATTCTGAAATTTTTTGCTTTTTCCTGCTCCTCTTAGCATGATAAAGAAGATTCAAAGAGAGTGAGATGCCAGCTCCTTTCATTCAGTCAGTAGCTTCAAACATTTCTGGTATATGAATAACATGATGTTTTTCAATGGCAAAAATCAATGAATATTGTAAATGCACAAACAGTAATTTCTCCGCATTGCAAGGTGCAATTCTGAAATTTTTTGCTTTTTCCTGCTCCTCTTAGCATGATAAAGAAGATTCAAAGAGAGTGAGATGCCAGCTCCTTTCATTCAGTCAGTAGCTTCAAACATTTCTGGTATATGAATAACATGATGTTTTTCAATGGCAAAAATCAATGAATATTGTAAATGCACAAACAGTAATTTCTCCGCATTGCAAGGTGCAATTCTGAAATTTTTTGCTTTTTCCTGCTCCTCTTAGCATGATAAAGACGATTCAAAGAGAGTGAGATGCCAGCTCCTTTCATTCAGTCAGTAGCTTCAATCATTTCTGGACGTTTTTCAATGGTAAAAATCAATGAATATTGTAAATGCACAAACAGTAATTTCTCCACATTGCAAGGTGCAATTCTGAAATTTTTTGCTTTTTCCTGCTCCTCTTAGCATGATAAAGAAGATTCAAAGAGAGTGAGATGCCAGCTCCTTTCATTCAGTCAGTAGCTTCAAACATTTCTGGTATATGAATAACATGAAGTTTTTCAATGGCAAAAATCAATGAATATTGTAAATGCACAAACAGTAATTTCTCCGCATTGCAAGGTGCAATTCTGAAATTTTTTGCTTTTTCCTGCTCCTCTTAGCATGATAAAGAAGATTCAAAGAGAGTGAGATGCCAGCTCCTTTCATTCAGTCAGTAGCTTCAAACATTTCTGGTATATGAATAACATGATGTTTTTCAATGGCAAAAATCAATGAATATTGTAAATGCACAAACAGTAATTTCTCCGCATTGCAAGGTGCAATTCTGAAATTTTTTGCTTTTTCCTGCTCCACTTAGCATGGTAAAGAAGATTCAAAGAGAGTGAGATGCCAGCTCCTTTCATTCAGTCAGTAGCTTCAATCATTTCTGGACGTTTTTCAATGGCAAAAATCAACGAATATTGTAAATGCACAAACTGTAATTTCTCCGCATTGCAAGGTGCAATTCTGAAATTTTTTGCTTTTTCCTGCTCCTCTTAGCATGATAAAGAAGATTCAAAGAGAGTGAGATGCCAGCTCCTTTCATTCAGTCAGTAGCTTCAATCATTTCTGGACGTTTTTCAATGGCAAATATCAATGAATATTGTAAATGCACAAACAGTAATTTCTCCGCATTGCAAGGTGCAATTCTGAAATTTTTTGCTTTTTCCTGCTCCTCTTAGCATGATAAAGAAGATTCAAAGAGAGTGAGATGCCAGCTCCTTTCATTCAGTCAGTAGCTTCAAACATTTCTGGTATATGAATAACATGATGTTTTTCAATGGCAAAAATCAATGAATATTGTAAATGCACAAACAGTAATTTCTCCGCATTGCAAGGTGCAAGTCTGAAATTTTTTGCTTTTTCCTGCTCCTCTTAGCATGATAAAGAAGAATCAAAGAGAGTGAGATGCCAGCTCCTTTCATTCAGTCAGTAGCTTCAAACATTTCTGGTATATGAATAACATGATGTTTTTCAATGGCAAAAATCAATGAATATTGTAAATGCACAAACAGTAATTTCTCCGCATTGCAAGGTGCAAGTCTGAAATTTTTTGCTTTTTCCTGCTCCTCTTAGCATGATAAAGAAGATTCAAAGAGAGTGAGATGCCAGCTACTTTCATTCAGTCAGTAGCTTCAATCATTTCTGGACGTTTTTCAATGGTAAAAATCAATGAATATTGTAAATGCACAAACAGTAATTTCTCCACATTGCAAGGTGCAATTCTGAAATTTTTTGCTTTTTCCTGCTCCTCTTAGCATGATAAAGAAGATTCAAAGAGATTGAGATGCCAGCTCCTTTCATTCAGTCAGTAGCTTCAAACATTTCTGGTATATGAATAACATGATGTTTTTCAATGGCAAAAATCAATGAATATTGTAAATGCACAAACAGTAATTTCTCCGCATTGCAAGGTGCAATTCTGAAATTTTTTGCTTTTTCCTGCTCCTCTTAGCATGATAAAGAAGATTCAAAGAGAGTGAGATGCCAGCTCCTTTCGTTCAGTCAGTAGCTTCAATCATTTCTGGATGTTTTTCAATGGCAAAAATCAATGAATATTGTAAATGCACAAACTGTAATTTCTCCGCATTGCAAGGTGCAATTCTGAAATTTTTTGCTTTTTCCTGCTCCTCTTAGCATGATAAAGAAGATTCAAAGAGAGTGAGATGCCAGCTCCTTTCATTCAGTCAGTAGCTTCAATCATTTCTGGACGTTTTTCAATGGCAAAAATCAATGAATATTGTAAATGCACAAACAGTAATTTCTCCGCATTGCAAGGTGCAATTCTGAATTTTTTTGCTTTTTCCTGCTCCTCTTAGCATGATAAAGAAGATTCAAAGAGAGTGAGATGCCAGCTACTTTCATTCAGTCAGTAGCTTCAATCATTTCTGGACGTTTTTCAATGGTAAAAATCAATGAATATTGTAAATGCACAAACAGTAATTTCTCCACATTGCAAGGTGCAATTCTGAAATTTTTTGCTTTTTCCTGCTCCTCTTAGCATGATAAAGAAGATTCAAAGAGAGTGAGATGCCAGCTCCTTTCATTCAGTCAGTAGCTTCAAACATTTCTGGAATATGAATAACATGATGTTTTTCAATGGCAAAAATCAATGAATATTGTAAATGCACAAACAGTAATTTCTCCGCATTGCAAGGTGCAATTCTGAAATTTTTTGCTTTTTCCTGCTCCTCTTAGCATGATAAAGAAGATTCAAAGAGAGTGAGATGCCAGCTCCTTTCATTCAGTCAGTAGCTTCAAACATTTCTGGTATATGAATAACATGATGTTTTTCAATGGCAAAAATCAATGAATATTGTAAATGCACAAACAGTAATTTCTCCGCATTGCAAGGTGCAATTCTGAAATTTTTTGCTTTTTCCTGCTCCTCTTAGCATGATAAAGAAGATTCAAAGAGAGTGAGATGCCAGCTCCTTTCATTCAGTCAGTAGCTTCAATCATTTCTGGACGTTTTTCAATGGCAAAAATCAATGAATATTGTAAATGCACAAACAGTAATTTCTCCGCATTGCAAGGTGCAATTCTGAATTTTTTTGCTTTTTCCTGCTCCTCTTAGCATGATAAAGAAGATTCAAAGAGAGTGAGATGCCAGCTACTTTCATTCAGTCAGTAGCTTCAATCATTTCTGGACGTTTTTCAATGGTAAAAATCAATGAAAATTGTAAATGCACAAACAGTAATTTCTCCACATTGCAAGGTGCAATTCTGAAATTTTTTGCTTTTTCCTGCTCCTCTTAGCATGATAAAGAAGATTCAAAGAGAGTGAGATGCCAGCTCCTTTCATTCAGTCAGTAGCTTCAAACATTTCTGGTATATGAATAACATGATGTTTTTCAATGGCAAAAATCAATGAATATTGTAAATGCACAAACAGTAATTTCTCCGCATTGCAAGGTGCAATTCTGAAATTTTTTGCTTTTTCCTGCTCCTCTTAGCATGATAAAGAAGATTCAAAGAGAGTGAGATGCCAGCTCCTTTCATTCAGTCAGTAGCTTCAAACATTTCTGGTATATGAATAACATGATGTTTTTCAATGGCAAAAATCAATGAATATTGTAAATGCACAAACAGTAATTTCTCCGTATTGCAAGGTGCAATTCTGAAATTTTTTGCTTTTTCCTGCTCCACTTAGCATGATAAAGAAGATTCAAAGAGAGTGAGATGCCAGCTCCTTTCATTCAGTCAGTAGCTTCAATCATTTCTGGACGTTTTTCAATGGCAAAAATCAACGAATATTGTAAATGCACAAACAGTAATTTCTCCGCATTGCAAGGTGCAATTCTGAAATTTTTTGCTTTTTCCTGCTCCTCTTAGCATGATAAAGAAGATTCAAAGAGAGTGAGATGCCAGCTCCTTTCATTCAGTCAGTAGCTTCAATCATTTCTGGACGTTTTTCAATGGCAAAAATCAATGAATATTGTAAATGCACAAACTGTAATTTCTCCGCATTGCAAGGTGCAATTCTGAAATTTTTTGCTTTTTCCTGCTCCTCTTAGCATGATAAAGAAGATTCAAAGAGAGTGAGATGCCAGCTCCTTTCATTCAGTCAGTAGCTTCAATCATTTCTGGACGTTTTTCAATGGCAAAAATCAATGAATATTGTAAATGCACAAACAGTAATTTCTCCGCATTGCAAGGTGCAATTCTGAAATTTTTTGCTTTTTCCTGCTCCTCTTAGCATGATAAAGAAGATTCAAAGAGAGTGAGATGCCAGCTCCTTTCATTCAGTCAGTAGCTTCAATCATTTCTGGACGTTTTTCAATGGCAAAAATCAATGAATATTGTAAATGCACAAACAGTAATTTCTCCGCATTGCAAGGTGCAATTCTGAATTTTTTTGCTTTTTCCTGCTCCTCTTAGCATGATAAAGAAGATTCAAAGAGAGTGAGATGCCAGCTACTTTCATTCAGTCAGTAGCTTCAATCATTTCTGGACGTTTTTCAATGGTAAAAATCAATGAAAATTGTAAATGCACAAACAGTAATTTCTCCACATTGCAAGGTGCAATTCTGAAATTTTTTGCTTTTTCCTGCTCCTCTTAGCATGATAAAGAAGATTCAAAGAGAGTGAGATGCCAGCTCCTTTCATTCAGTCAGTAGCTTCAAACATTTCTGGTATATGAATAACATGATGTTTTTCAATGGCAAAAATCAATGAATATTGTAAATGCACAAACAGTAATTTCTCCGCATTGCAAGGTGCAATTCTGAAATTTTTTGCTTTTTCCTGCTCCTCTTAGCATGATAAAGAAGATTCAAAGAGAGTGAGATGCCAGCTCCTTTCATTCAGTCAGTAGCTTCAAACATTTCTGGTATATGAATAACATGATGTTTTTCAATGGCAAAAATCAATGAATATTGTAAATGCACAAACAGTAATTTCTCCGCATTGCAAGGTGCAATTCTGAAATTTTTTGCTTTTTCCTGCTCCTCTTAGCATGATAAAGAAGATTCAAAGAGAGTGAGATGCCAGCTCCTTTCATTCAGTCAGTAGCTTCAATCATTTCTGGACGTTTTTCAATGGTAAAAATCAATGAATATTGTAAATGCACAAACAGTAATTTCTCCACATTGCAAGGTGCAATTCTGAAATTTTTTGCTTTTTCCTGCTCCTCTTAGCATGATAAAGAAGATTCAAAGAGAGTGAGATGCCAGCTCCTTTCATTCAGTCAGTAGCTTCAAACATTTCTGGTATATGAATAACATGATGTTTTTCAATGGCAAAAATCAATGAATATTGTAAATGCACAAACAGTAATTTCTCCGCATTGCAAGGTGCAATTCTGAAATTTTTTGCTTTTTCCTGCTCCTCTTAGCATGATAAAGAAGATTCAAAGAGAGTGAGATGCCAGCTCCTTTCATTCAGTCAGTAGCTTCAAACATTTCTGGTATATGAATAACATGATGTTTTTCAATGGCAAAAATCAATGAATATTGTAAATGCACAAACAGTAATTTCTCCGTATTGCAAGGTGCAATTCTGAAATTTTTTGCTTTTTCCTGCTCCACTTAGCATGATAAAGAAGATTCAAAGAGAGTGAGATGCCAGCTCCTTTCATTCAGTCAGTAGCTTCAATCATTTCTGGACGTTTTTCAATGGCAAAAATCAACGAATATTGTAAATGCACAAACAGTAATTTCTCCGCATTGCAAGGTGCAATTCTGAAATTTTTTGCTTTTTCCTGCTCCTCTTAGCATGATAAAGAAGATTCAAAGAGAGTGAGATGCCAGCTCCTTTCATTCAGTCAGTAGCTTCAATCATTTCTGGACGTTTTTCAATGGCAAAAATCAATGAATATTGTAAATGCACAAACTGTAATTTCTCCGCATTGCAAGGTGCAATTCTGAAATTTTTTGCTTTTTCCTGCTCCTCTTAGCATGATAAAGAAGATTCAAAGAGAGTGAGATGCCAGCTCCTTTCATTCAGTCAGTAGCTTCAATCATTTCTGGACGTTTTTCAATGGCAAAAATCAATGAATATTGTAAATGCACAAACAGTAATTTCTCCGCATTGCAAGGTGCAATTCTGAAATTTTTTGCTTTTTCCTGCTCCTCTTAGCATGATAAAGAAGATTCAAAGAGAGTGAGATGCCAGCTCCTTTCATTCAGTCAGTAGCTTCAATCATTTCTGGACGTTTTTCAATGGCAAAAATCAATGAATATTGTAAATGCACAAACAGTAATTTCTCCGCATTGCAAGGTGCAATTCTGAATTTTTTTGCTTTTTCCTGCTCCTCTTAGCATGATAAAGAAGATTCAAAGAGAGTGAGATGCCAGCTACTTTCATTCAGTCAGTAGCTTCAATCATTTCTGGACGTTTTTCAATGGTAAAAATCAATGAAAATTGTAAATGCACAAACAGTAATTTCTCCACATTGCAAGGTGCAATTCTGAAATTTTTTGCTTTTTCCTGCTCCTCTTAGCATGATAAAGAAGATTCAAAGAGAGTGAGATGCCAGCTCCTTTCATTCAGTCAGTAGCTTCAAACATTTCTGGTATATGAATAACATGATGTTTTTCAATGGCAAAAATCAATGAATATTGTAAATGCACAAACAGTAATTTCTCCGCATTGCAAGGTGCAATTCTGAAATTTTTTGCTTTTTCCTGCTCCTCTTAGCATGATAAAGAAGATTCAAAGAGAGTGAGATGCCAGCTCCTTTCATTCAGTCAGTAGCTTCAAACATTTCTGGTATATGAATAACATGATGTTTTTCAATGGCAAAAATCAATGAATATTGTAAATGCACAAACAGTAATTTCTCCGCATTGCAAGGTGCAATTCTGAAATTTTTTGCTTTTTCCTGCTCCTCTTAGCATGATAAAGAAGATTCAAAGAGAGTGAGATGCCAGCTCCTTTCATTCAGTCAGTAGCTTCAATCATTTCTGGACGTTTTTCAATGGTAAAAATCAATGAATATTGTAAATGCACAAACAGTAATTTCTCCACATTGCAAGGTGCAATTCTGAAATTTTTTGCTTTTTCCTGCTCCTCTTAGCATGATAAAGAAGATTCAAAGAGAGTGAGATGCCAGCTCCTTTCATTCAGTCAGTAGCTTCAAACATTTCTGGTATATGAATAACATGATGTTTTTCAATGGCAAAAATCAATGAATATTGTAAATGCACAAACAGTAATTTCTCCGCATTGCAAGGTGCAATTCTGAAATTTTTTGCTTTTTCCTGCTCCTCTTAGCATGATAAAGAAGATTCAAAGAGAGTGAGATGCCAGCTCCTTTCATTCAGTCAGTAGCTTCAAACATTTCTGGTATATGAATAACATGATGTTTTTCAATGGCAAAAATCAATGAATATTGTAAATGCACAAACAGTAATTTCTCCGTATTGCAAGGTGCAATTCTGAAATTTTTTGCTTTTTCCTGCTCCACTTAGCATGATAAAGAAGATTCAAAGAGAGTGAGATGCCAGCTCCTTTCATTCAGTCAGTAGCTTCAATCATTTCTGGACGTTTTTCAATGGCAAAAATCAACGAATATTGTAAATGCACAAACAGTAATTTCTCCGCATTGCAAGGTGCAATTCTGAAATTTTTTGCTTTTTCCTGCTCCTCTTAGCATGATAAAGAAGATTCAAAGAGAGTGAGATGCCAGCTCCTTTCATTCAGTCAGTAGCTTCAATCATTTCTGGACGTTTTTCAATGGCAAAAATCAATGAATATTGTAAATGCACAAACTGTAATTTCTCCGCATTGCAAGGTGCAATTCTGAAATTTTTTGCTTTTTCCTGCTCCTCTTAGCATGATAAAGAAGATTCAAAGAGAGTGAGATGCCAGCTCCTTTCATTCAGTCAGTAGCTTCAATCATTTCTGGACGTTTTTCAATGGCAAAAATCAATGAATATTGTAAATGCACAAACAGTAATTTCTCCGCATTGCAAGGTGCAATTCTGAAATTTTTTGCTTTTTCCTGCTCCTCTTAGCATGATAAAGAAGATTCAAAGAGAGTGAGATGCCAGCTCCTTTCATTCAGTCAGTAGCTTCAATCATTTCTGGACGTTTTTCAATGGCAAAAATCAATGAATATTGTAAATGCACAAACAGTAATTTCTCCGCATTGCAAGGTGCAATTCTGAATTTTTTTGCTTTTTCCTGCTCCTCTTAGCATGATAAAGAAGATTCAAAGAGAGTGAGATGCCAGCTACTTTCATTCAGTCAGTAGCTTCAATCATTTCTGGACGTTTTTCAATGGTAAAAATCAATGAAAATTGTAAATGCACAAACAGTAATTTCTCCACATTGCAAGGTGCAATTCTGAAATTTTTTGCTTTTTCCTGCTCCTCTTAGCATGATAAAGAAGATTCAAAGAGAGTGAGATGCCAGCTCCTTTCATTCAGTCAGTAGCTTCAAACATTTCTGGTATATGAATAACATGATGTTTTTCAATGGCAAAAATCAATGAATATTGTAAATGCACAAACAGTAATTTCTCCGCATTGCAAGGTGCAATTCTGAAATTTTTTGCTTTTTCCTGCTCCTCTTAGCATGATAAAGAAGATTCAAAGAGAGTGAGATGCCAGCTCCTTTCATTCAGTCAGTAGCTTCAAACATTTCTGGTATATGAATAACATGATGTTTTTCAATGGCAAAAATCAATGAATATTGTAAATGCACAAACAGTAATTTCTCCGCATTGCAAGGTGCAATTCTGAAATTTTTTGCTTTTTCCTGCTCCTCTTAGCATGATAAAGAAGATTCAAAGAGAGTGAGATGCCAGCTCCTTTCATTCAGTCAGTAGCTTCAATCATTTCTGGACGTTTTTCAATGGTAAAAATCAATGAATATTGTAAATGCACAAACAGTAATTTCTCCACATTGCAAGGTGCAATTCTGAAATTTTTTGCTTTTTCCTGCTCCTCTTAGCATGATAAAGAAGATTCAAAGAGAGTGAGATGCCAGCTCCTTTCATTCAGTCAGTAGCTTCAAACATTTCTGGTATATGAATAACATGATGTTTTTCAATGGCAAAAATCAATGAATATTGTAAATGCACAAACAGTAATTTCTCCGCATTGCAAGGTGCAATTCTGAAATTTTTTGCTTTTTCCTGCTCCTCTTAGCATGATAAAGAAGATTCAAAGAGAGTGAGATGCCAGCTCCTTTCATTCAGTCAGTAGCTTCAAACATTTCTGGTATATGAATAACATGATGTTTTTCAATGGCAAAAATCAATGAATATTGTAAATGCACAAACAGTAATTTCTCCGCATTGCAAGGTGCAATTCTGAAATTTTTTGCTTTTTCCTGCTCCACTTAGCATGATAAAGAAGATTCAAAGAGAGTGAGATGCCAGCTCCTTTCATTCAGTCAGTAGCTTCAATCATTTCTGGACGTTTTTCAATGGCAAAAATCAACGAATATTGTAAATGCACAAACAGTAATTTCTCCGCATTGCAAGGTGCAATTCTGAAATTTTTTGCTTTTTCCTGCTCCTCTTAGCATGATAAAGAAGATTCAAAGAGAGTGAGATGCCAGCTCCTTTCATTCAGTCAGTAGCTTCAATCATTTCTGGACGTTTTTCAATGGCAAAAATCAATGAATATTGTAAATGCACAAACTGTAATTTCTCCGCATTGCAAGGTGCAATTCTGAAATTTTTTGCTTTTTCCTGCTCCTCTTAGCATGATAAAGAAGATTCAAAGAGAGTGAGATGCCAGCTCCTTTCATTCAGTCAGTAGCTTCAATCATTTCTGGACGTTTTTCAATGGCAAAAATCAATGAATATTGTAAATGCACAAACAGTAATTTCTCCGCATTGCAAGGTGCAATTCTGAAATTTTTTGCTTTTTCCTGCTCCTCTTAGCATGATAAAGAAGATTCAAAGAGAGTGAGATGCCAGCTCCTTTCATTCAGTCAGTACCTTCAATCATTTCTGGATGTTTTTCAATGGCAAAAATCAATGAATATTGTAAATGCACAAACAGTAATTTCTCCGCATTGCAAGGTGCAATTCTGAAATTTTTTGCTTTTTCCTGCTCCTCTTAGCATGATAAAGAAGATTCAAAGAGAGTGAGATGCCAGCTCCTTTCATTCAGTCAGTAGCTTCAAACATTTCTGGTATATGAATAACATGATGTTTTTCAATGGCAAAAATCAATGAATATTGTAAATGCACAAACAGTAATTTCTCCGCATTGCAAGGTGCAAGTCTGAAATTTTTTGCTTTTTCCTGCTCCTCTTAGCATGATAAAGAAGATTCAAAGAGAGTGAGATGCCAGCTCCTTTCATTCAGTCAGTAGCTTCAAACATTTCTGGTATATGAATAACATGATGTTTTTCAATGGCAAAAATCAATGAATATTGTAAATGCACAAACAGTAATTTCTCCGCATTGCAAGGTGCAAGTCTGAAATTTTTTGCTTTTTCCTGCTCCTCTTAGCATGATAAAGAAGATTCAAAGAGAGTGAGATGCCAGCTACTTTCATTCAGTCAGTAGCTTCAATCATTTCTGGACGTTTTTCAATGGTAAAAATCAATGAATATTGTAAATGCACAAACAGTAATTTCTCCACATTGCAAGGTGCAATTCTGAAATTTTTTGCTTTTTCCTGCTCCTCTTAGCATGATAAAGAAGATTCAAAGAGATTGAGATGCCAGCTCCTTTCATTCAGTCAGTAGCTTCAAACATTTCTGGTATATGAATAACATGATGTTTTTCAATGGCAAAAATCAATGAATATTGTAAATGCACAAACAGTAATTTCTCCGCATTGCAAGGTGCAATTCTGAAATTTTTTGCTTTTTCCTGCTCCTCTTAGCATGATAAAGAAGATTCAAAGAGAGTGAGATGCCAGCTCCTTTCATTCAGTCAGTAGCTTCAATCATTTCTGGATGTTTTTCAATGGCAAAAATCAATGATATTGTAAATGCACAAACTGTAATTTCTCCGCATTGCAAGGTGCAATTCTGAAATTTTTTGCTTTTTCCTGCTCCTCTTAGCATGATAAAGAAGATTCAAAGAGAGTGAGATGCCAGCTCCTTTCATTCAGTCAGTAGCTTCAATCATTTCTGGACGTTTTTCAATGGCAAAAATCAATGAATATTGTAAATGCACAAACAGTAATTTCTCCGCATTGCAAGGTGCAAGTCTGAAATTTTTTGCTTTTTCCTGCTCCTCTTAGCATGATAAAGAAGATTCAAAGAGAGTGAGATGCCAGCTCCTTTCATTCAGTCAGTACCTTCAATCATTTCTGGACGTTTTTCAATGGCAAAAATCAATGAATATTGTAAATGCACAAACAGTAATTTCTCCGCATTGCAAGGTGCAATTCTGAAATTTTTTGCTTTTTCCTGCTCCTCTTAGCATGATAAAGAAGATTCAAAGAGAGTGAGGTGCCAGCTCCTTTCATTCAGTCAGTAGCTTCAAACATTTCTGGTATATGAATAACATGTTTTTCAATGGCAAAAATCAATGAATATTGTAAATGCACAAACAGTAATTTCTCCGCATTGCAAGGTGCAATTCTGAAATTTTTTGCTTTTTCCTGCTCCTCTTAGCATGATAAAGAAGATTCAAAGAGAGTGAGATGCCAGCTCCTTTCATTCAGTCAGTAGCTTCAAACATTTCTGGTATATGAATAACATGATGTTTTTCAATGGCAAAAATCAATGAATATTGTAAATGCACAAACAGTAATTTCTCCGCATTGCAAGGTGCAAGTCTGAAATTTTTTGCTTTTTCCTGCTCCTCTTAGCATGATAAAGAAGATTCAAAGAGAGTGAGATGCCAGCTACTTTCATTCAGTCAGTAGCTTCAATCATTTCTGGACGTTTTTCAATGGTAAAAATCAATGAATATTGTAAATGCACAAACAGTAATTTCTCCACATTGCAAGGTGCAATTCTGAAATTTTTTGCTTTTTCCTGCTCCTCTTAGCATGATAAAGAAGATTCAAAGAGAGTGAGATGCCAGCTCCTTTCATTCAGTCAGTAGCTTCAAACATTTCTGGTATATGAATAACATGATGTTTTTCAATGGCAAAAATCAATGAATATTGTAAATGCACAAACAGTAATTTCTCCGCATTGCAAGGTGCAATTCTGAAATTTTTTGCTTTTTCCTGCTCCTCTTAGCATGATAAAGAAGATTCAAAGAGAGTGAGATGCCAGCTCCTTTCATTCAGTCAGTAGCTTCAATCATTTCTGGACGTTTTTCAATGGTAAAAATCAATGAATATTGTAAATGCACAAACAGTAATTTCTCCACATTGCAAGGTGCAATTCTGAAATTTTTTGCTTTTTCCTGCTCCTCTTAGCATGATAAAGAAGATTCAAAGAGAGTGAGGTGCCAGCTCCTTTCATTCAGTCAGTAGCTTCAAACATTTCTGGTATATGAATAACATGTTTTTCAATGGCAAAAATCAATGAATATTGTAAATGCACAAACAGTAATTTCTCCGCATTGCAAGGTGCAATTCTGAAATTTTTTGCTTTTTCCTGCTCCTCTTAGCATGATAAAGAAGATTCAAAGAGAGTGAGATGCCAGCTCCTTTCATTCAGTCAGTAGCTTCAATCATTTCTGGACGTTTTTCAATGGCAAAAATCAATGAATATTGTAAATGCACAAACAGTAATTTCTCCGCATTGCAAGGTGCAATTCTGAAATTTTTTGCTTTTTCCTGCTCCTCTTAGCATGATAAAGAAGATTCAAAGAGAGTGAGATGCCAGCTCCTTTCATTCAGTCAGTAGCTTCAAACATTTCTGGTATATGAATAACATGATGTTTTTCAATGGCAAAAATCAATGAATATTGTAAATGCACAAACAGTAATTTCTCCGCATTGCAAGGTGCAAGTCTGAAATTTTTTGCTTTTTCCTGCTCCTCTTAGCATGATAAAGAAGATTCAAAGAGAGTGAGATGCCAGCTACTTTCATTCAGTCAGTAGCTTCAATCATTTCTGGACGTTTTTCAATGGTAAAAATCAATGAATATTGTAAATGCACAAACAGTAATTTCTCCACATTGCAAGGTGCAATTCTGAAATTTTTTGCTTTTTCCTGCTCCTCTTAGCATGATAAAGAAGATTCAAAGAGAGTGAGATGCCAGCTCCTTTCATTCAGTCAGTAGCTTCAAACATTTCTGGTATATGAATAACATGATGTTTTTCAATGGCAAAAATCAATGAATATTGTAAATGCACAAACAGTAATTTCTCCGCATTGCAAGGTGCAATTCTGAAATTTTTTGCTTTTTCCTGCTCCTCTTAGCATGATAAAGAAGATTCAAAGAGAGTGAGATGCCAGCTCCTTTCATTCAGTCAGTAGCTTCAAACATTTCTGGTATATGAATAACATGATGTTTTTCAATGGCAAAAATCAATGAATATTGTAAATGCACAAACAGTAATTTCTCCGCATTGCAAGGTGCAATTCTGAAATTTTTTGCTTTTTCCTGCTCCTCTTAGCATGATAAAGAAGATTCAAAGAGAGTGAGATGCCAGCTCCTTTCATTCAGTCAGTAGCTTCAATCATTTCTGGACGTTTTTCAATGGTAAAAATCAATGAATATTGTAAATGCACAAACAGTAATTTCTCCACATTGCAAGGTGCAATTCTGAAATTTTTTGCTTTTTCCTGCTCCTCTTAGCATGATAAAGAAGATTCAAAGAGAGTGAGATGCCAGCTCCTTTCATTCAGTCAGTAGCTTCAAACATTTCTGGTATATGAATAACATGAAGTTTTTCAATGGCAAAAATCAATGAATATTGTAAATGCACAAACAGTAATTTCTCCGCATTGCAAGGTGCAATTCTGAAATTTTTTGCTTTTTCCTGCTCCTCTTAGCATGATAAAGAAGATTCAAAGAGAGTGAGATGCCAGCTCCTTTCATTCAGTCAGTAGCTTCAAACATTTCTGGTATATGAATAACATGATGTTTTTCAATGGCCAAAAATCAATGAATATTGTAAATGCACAAACAGTAATTTCTCCGCATTGCAAGGTGCAATTCTGAAATTTTTTGCTTTTTCCTGCTCCACTTAGCATGATAAAGAAGATTCAAAGAGAGTGAGATGCCAGCTCCTTTCATTCAGTCAGTAGCTTCAATCATTTCTGGACGTTTTTCAATGGCAAAAATCAACGAATATTGTAAATGCACAAACAGTAATTTCTCCGCATTGCAAGGTGCAATTCTGAAATTTTTTGCTTTTTCCTGCTCCTCTTAGCATGATAAAGAAGATTCAAAGAGAGTGAGATGCCAGCTCCTTTCATTCAGTCAGTAGCTTCAAACATTTCTGGTATATGAATAACATGATGTTTTTCAATGGCAAAAATCAATGAATATTGTAAATGCACAAACAGTAATTTCTCCGCATTGCAAGGTGCAATTCTGAAATTTTTTGCTTTTTCCTGCTCCTCTTAGCATGATAAAGAAGATTCAAAGAGAGTGAGATGCCAGCTCCTTTCATTCAGTCAGTAGCTTCAATCATTTCTGGACGTTTTTCAATGGTAAAAATCAATGAATATTGTAAATGCACAAACAGTAATTTCTCCACATTGCAAGGTGCAATTCTGAAATTTTTTGCTTTTTCCTGCTCCTCTTAGCATGATAAAGAAGATTCAAAGAGAGTGAGATGCCAGCTCCTTTCATTCAGTCAGTAGCTTCAAACATTTCTGGTATATGAATAACATGAAGTTTTTCAATGGCAAAAATCAATGAATATTGTAAATGCACAAACAGTAATTTCTCCGCATTGCAAGGTGCAATTCTGAAATTTTTAGCTTTTTCCTGCTCCTCTTAGCATGATAAAGAAGATTCAAAGAGAGTGAGATGCCAGCTCCTTTCATTCAGTCAGTAGCTTCAAACATTTCTGGTATATGAATAACATGATGTTTTTCAATGGCAAAAATCAATGAATATTGTAAATGCACAAACAGTAATTTCTCCGCATTGCAAGGTGCAATTCTGAAATTTTTTGCTTTTTCCTGCTCCACTTAGCATGATAAAGAAGATTCAAAGAGAGTGAGATGCCAGCTCCTTTCATTCAGTCAGTAGCTTCAATCATTTCTGGACGTTTTTCAATGGCAAAAATCAACGAATATTGTAAATGCACAAACAGTAATTTCTCCGCATTGCAAGGTGCAATTCTGAAATTTTTTGCTTTTTCCTGCTCCTCTTAGCATGATAAAGAAGATTCAAAGAGAGTGAGATGCCAGCTCCTTTCATTCAGTCAGTAGCTTCAATCATTTCTGGATATATAACTAGTTTTTCAATGGCAAAAATCAATGAATATTGTAAATGCACAAACTGTAATTTCTCCGCATTGCAAGGTGCAATTCTGAAATTTTTTGCTTTTTCCTGCTCCTCTTAGCATGATAAAGAAGATTCAAAGAGAGTGAGATGCCAGCTCCTTTCATTCAGTCAGTAGCTTCAATCATTTCTGGACGTTTTTCAATGGCAAATATCAATGAATATTGTAAATGCACAAACAGTAATTTCTCCGCATTGCAAGGTGCAATTCTGAAATTTTTTGCTTTTTCCTGCTCCTCTTAGCATAATAAAGAAGATTCAAAGAGAGTGAGATGCCAGCTCCTTTCATTCAGTCAGTAGCTTCAAACATTTCTGGTATATGAATAACATGATGTTTTTCAATGGCAAAAATCAATGAATATTGTAAATGCACAAACAGTAATTTCTCCGCATTGCAAGGTGCAAGTCTGAAATTTTTTGCTTTTTCCTGCTCCTCTTAGCATGATAAAGAAGAATCAAAGAGAGTGAGATGCCAGCTCCTTTCATTCAGTCAGTAGCTTCAAACATTTCTGGTATATGAATAACATGATGTTTTTCAATGGCAAAAATCAATGAATATTGTAAATGCACAAACAGTAATTTCTCCGCATTGCAAGGTGCAAGTCTGAAATTTTTTGCTTTTTCCTGCTCCTCTTAGCATGATAAAGAAGATTCAAAGAGAGTGAGATGCCAGCTACTTTCATTCAGTCAGTAGCTTCAATCATTTCTGGACGTTTTTCAATGGTAAAAATCAATGAATATTGTAAATGCACAAACAGTAATTTCTCCACATTGCAAGGTGCAATTCTGAAATTTTTTGCTTTTTCCTGCTCCTCTTAGCATGATAAAGAAGATTCAAAGAGAGTATGAGATGCCAGCTCCTTTCATTCAGTCAGTAGCTTCAAACATTTCTGGTATATGAATAACATGATGTTTTTCAATGGCAAAAATCAATGAATATTGTAAATGCACAAACAGTAATTTCTCCGCATTGCAAGGTGCAATTCTGAAATTTTTTGCTTTTTCCTGCTCCTCTTAGCATGATAAAGAAGATTCAAAGAGAGTGAGATGCCAGCTCCTTTCATTCAGTCAGTAGCTTCAATCATTTCTGGATGTTTTTCAATGGCAAAAATCAATGAATATTGTAAATGCACAAACTGTAATTTCTCCGCATTGCAAGGTGCAATTCTGAAATTTTTTGCTTTTTCCTGCTCCTCTTAGCATGATAAAGAAGATTCAAAGAGAGTGAGATGCCAGCTCCTTTCATTCAGTCAGTAGCTTCAATCATTTCTGGACGTTTTTCAATGGCAAAAATCAATGAATATTGTAAATGCACAAACAGTAATTTCTCCGCATTGCAAGGTGCAATTCTGAATTTTTTGCTTTTTCCTGCTCCTCTTAGCATGATAAAGAAGATTCAAAGAGAGTGAGATGCCAGCTACTTTCATTCAGTCAGTAGCTTCAATCATTTCTGGACGTTTTTCAATGGTAAAAATCAATGAATATTGTAAATGCACAAACAGTAATTTCTCCACATTGCAAGGTGCAATTCTGAAATTTTTTGCTTTTTCCTGCTCCTCTTAGCATGATAAAGAAGATTCAAAGAGAGTGAGATGCCAGCTCCTTTCATTCAGTCAGTAGCTTCAAACATTTCTGGTATATGAATAACATGATGTTTTTCAATGGCAAAAATCAATGAATATTGTAAATGCACAAACAGTAATTTCTCCGCATTGCAAGGTGCAATTCTGAAATTTTTTGCTTTTTCCTGCTCCTCTTAGCATGATAAAGAAGATTCAAAGAGAGTGAGATGCCAGCTCCTTTCATTCAGTCAGTAGCTTCAAACATTTCTGGTATATGAATAACATGATGTTTTTCAATGGCAAAAATCAATGAATATTGTAAATGCACAAACAGTAATTTCTCCGCATTGCAAGGTGCAATTCTGAAATTTTTGCTTTTTCCTGCTCCTCTTAGCATGATAAAGAAGATTCAAAGAGAGTGAGATGCCAGCTCCTTTCATTCAGTCAGTAGCTTCAATCATTTCTGGACGTTTTTCAATGGCAAAAATCAATGAATATTGTAAATGCACAAACAGTAATTTCTCCGCATTGCAAGGTGCAATTCTGAATTTTTTTGCTTTTTCCTGCTCCTCTTAGCATGATAAAGAAGATTCAAAGAGAGTGAGATGCCAGCTACTTTCATTCAGTCAGTAGCTTCAATCATTTCTGGACGTTTTTCAATGGTAAAAATCAATGAATATTGTAAATGCACAAACAGTAATTTCTCCACATTGCAAGGTGCAATTCTGAAATTTTTTGCTTTTTCCTGCTCCTCTTAGCATGATAAAGAAGATTCAAAGAGAGTGAGATGCCAGCTCCTTTCATTCAGTCAGTAGCTTCAAACATTTCTGGTATATGAATAACATGATGTTTTTCAATGGCAAAAATCAATGAATATTGTAAATGCACAAACAGTAATTTCTCCGCATTGCAAGGTGCAATTCTGAAATTTTTTGCTTTTTCCTGCTCCTCTTAGCATGATAAAGAAGATTCAAAGAGAGTGAGATGCCAGCTCCTTTCATTCAGTCAGTAGCTTCAAACATTTCTGGTATATGAATAACATGATGTTTTTCAATGGCAAAAATCAATGAATATTGTAAATGCACAAACAGTAATTTCTCCGTATTGCAAGGTGCAATTCTGAAATTTTTTGCTTTTTCCTGCTCCACTTAGCATGATAAAGAAGATTCAAAGAGAGTGAGATGCCAGCTCCTTTCATTCAGTCAGTAGCTTCAATCATTTCTGGACGTTTTCAATGGCAAAAATCAACGAATATTGTAAATGCACAAACAGTAATTTCTCCGCATTGCAAGGTGCAATTCTGAAATTTTTTGCTTTTTCCTGCTCCTCTTAGCATGATAAAGAAGATTCAAAGAGAGTGAGATGCCAGCTCCTTTCATTCAGTCAGTAGCTTCAATCATTTCTGGACGTTTTTCAATGGCAAAAATCAATGAATATTGTAAATGCACAAACTGTAATTTCTCCGCATTGCAAGGTGCAATTCTGAAATTTTTTGCTTTTTCCTGCTCCTCTTAGCATGATAAAGAAGATTCAAAGAGAGTGAGATGCCAGCTCCTTTCATTCAGTCAGTAGCTTCAATCATTTCTGGACATGTGTTTTTCAATGGCAAAAATCAATGAATATTGTAAATGCACAAACAGTAATTTCTCCGCATTGCAAGGTGCAATTCTGAAATTTTTTGCTTTTTCCTGCTCCTCTTAGCATGATAAAGAAGATTCAAAGAGAGTGAGATGCCAGCTCCTTTCATTCAGTCAGTAGCTTCAATCATTTCTGGACGTTTTTCAATGGCAAAAATCAATGAATATTGTAAATGCACAAACAGTAATTTCTCCGCATTGCAAGGTGCAATTCTGAATTTTTTTGCTTTTTCCTGCTCCTCTTAGCATGATAAAGAAGATTCAAAGAGAGTGAGATGCCAGCTACTTTCATTCAGTCAGTAGCTTCAATCATTTCTGGACGTTTTTCAATGGTAAAAATCAATGAAAATTGTAAATGCACAAACAGTAATTTC